>NW_019396894.1:0-3834 GCF_000591075.1 Eurytemora carolleeae | reverse complement strand
AGATAGACAGATAGACAGATAGACAGATAGACAGATAGACAGATAGACAGATAGACAGATAGATAAACAGAAATATTTTGAATCATAAAAACTATTCCTAAATCGCGAGCCTTGCTCGACACCCCCTCCGGCTCCAAGTCCTGAAAAAAAAATCAAAAGAACTCCATCTTTTTCTTTGGTGGGTATACTAAGACGACCTTAACTAACAATTTCTCAAAAATTAGATAAACTTACCAGATAAAAACTGTTGGAATCCTTGAGCATTTCCAAATGGACTTCCAAACTCACTAAAATATACCAAAATTTTCAAATGTAAATATTTGAAATAGCAATACAAAAATAGAAATAACTGCAGTTAAAATAGTAAGTCTAAGTCAATAACAATAATGAAAAAAAAAAATATGATATGTGAAAATAACTTATTTATATTACCTAAATGAGAAGTCTGTTGGAAACGGAATTGTAAAATCTAAAATAAAATTATTGATAATAACCGAGAACAAAAAAATTACTTTTTGGCAAAATATTTCTCGAAGCATTGTAAATATGGAAATTGTTTGACAACTATTAGATAATCCATTTGTGAATCGTTTCACATTCACTTTGCATTAAAGACCTTGACCTTTAATCCTGGGATTTCAAAATTGTGGTCTACCTCTTTTTTAAATTCAAAATTCAAAGAGATAGTTAAGGACCTTGTCTTATCATTATAAATGTTAGGTACTTCCCCAAAGGCAATTTCCCAAGCGGCAACTTCCCAAGTCTAGCATTTTAGCCGCAGGGCTCGGCCCCTGGTCCATCCTAGCCGCAGCACTATGCCCTCATTGTAACCTGCGGCGCCTCAGCAGGCCTAACCTAACCTTTGGGAACTAGCTGCTTGGAAAATTTCACATTTGGGGAGTTGCCTCTTTGAAAGTCGCGCTTGGGAAAGTACCAAACACCTTATCATCATAGTTGCATCTTTCACTTTAAATCCAAAACTTGTTAAAACTAAGCAATAAACAGAGATATTAGGATTTACAATAGGTAGTAAATAGACAAACAATATCCGGTAAACGCAATATGGTAATAAATTGATTGCTGACTTACAGTGGTTTTCGATTAAATTAACACAATGAAGACGACTTTTTTATTTTTGAATGTTAACTAGCTTTTCACGAATTACAAGTTTACAAATAATTAAAGAGAAGCTTTATTCATCAACAGCCTTTCTTTGTTTCCATGTTTATGTGTATATATCCTGTTTATAAGCTTGACTTAAATCAAAATTTAAACCCAAATTTGGAATCATAGTAATGCGACGACGACTGTATTTTGAAAGAACAAAAAAGTTGTTAATTATAAACTATACCTGGTACATTTTGATCCTGTCTATCTACTCCTTGTGAGCCTGAAACTTGTCGCTCTCGTCGAACTAAAAATAATATTTTACTAAATAGAGTTCTGAACTTCTAAATTAACAGAGCTATCAACTTTTGATTTGACGGAATGAGTTAAAATCATTGCCTTGCCCCGAAAAGCTTAATCCAGTCAGTTCAGTTTCAACCCGTCGCTTATTGGTCAAAGTTCGGAGATTTGACCAATAGGAGTACGAGCTTTAAGATCATTGATTATTAGTAAATTAGCATCAACTAATGCATTTTATATTTACAAGTTGAGAACCTAATAAATAAAACTTCTAAATTTATCAGTTTTAATCTAATATTAGCTATAATACTAATTTGACCAATTCATAAGGTATTCAATAAAAATATACATTTGATCAAAACAAGAATAGGGTTTAAAAATATTTTTTTAACAAACTGTTCAAAAAATGCATGTGATAATGTAGTTGTAAGCGTAGTGTATCAGTTAGTGTGTAACTCTGAGCTAATAGCAATTATTTTGCGGGGTGTAATTAAATTGTAGTAAAGCGTTAGAAGTTTTGTAATTGTACTTCTCATAGACAGCCTAGCATATTCCTATTCTAACAGTTTATTAATTTTAAATAGTGGTTTCTATTTTTACTCGGCTCGGTGTGCAGGTGCGTGTGGTTAGATAAAAATCAAACTATGTGGTTTTCAAGTAATTAATGTAAGGGAAAATATTGTAAAAAGTGCACGTGCAGTGTGCACTCACCGACTCTTTTTTAAAAATATCAATTTTGCTTTAGTCTTTTATGTAACTATAATGTAATTATTCTTCCTCACTTCATCGTGAATTACATAATGAACGTGCTATAAAGTAATCATCGTGCTATAAAGTTAAACTAGCTGTACATTATAACACGTGTGCTGTAAAGTTTTGATTTCCCGGATTTTCTCCAAACAAATTTAGGATATTTCCAAAATATTTTTTTCAATTGAAATAAAAATAAAATTTAAATTAACTTCATATTTTGACTTCTTCTTTGTTTCAAAGCTTATTTGATCTAGAAACAGCCATTAAAATAAGACAATACACAAACGTTTAATAAAATTATACATATAACACTAATATTTTGGCATGAAGTAATAAAGTTTTTGGACTTAAATTTTCTCTAAATCTCGATCTCGCCTTCTCAAGAAAGCGAAAATATCTGTTCAAAAACATTATAACACTGCGAACCAAAACAACAGTGTTATAAATAGTTATATTATTAATATATAAGGCTCATTGGAATAGAATAAAGCACAATTAGCGTCTGAAAAGTAATTTTAAGCTTGCCTCTATTTAAAAGAGGCAAGCTAGATTCACATCATTGCCATTTAAATTTTTTTCTGAGCAAAAAAAGAGATATCTTAGTTTTTCTGTTAAAAAAAATATAATTTTCATTTGAGGTTTCTCTTTAAAAGTGACTTATCCAACAAATAC
Organism: Eurytemora carolleeae; assembly: GCF_000591075.1. NCBI lineage: Eukaryota > Metazoa > Arthropoda > Copepoda > Calanoida > Temoridae > Eurytemora > Eurytemora carolleeae. The sequence goes on along the minus strand of NW_019396894.1, from coordinate 1,002 downwards.
CAAGAATGAATTACAAAATAATTTCTTAAGATAGAAAAATTACCTTATATTTCCCAATATTAACCGCAAGGTTGATAAAACGTCTAGCTTAAATTTCAGAACAATAAACATTCTCTTAAAATTATTAACTAAATATGTTCATATTTCGTGATTTTTAAATTATTTTATTTCGATATTATTACAATCAAAATATTAGGGTTTCCTCTTGAAGTACATATATTCCACCCAGAATAAGTTTATTTTCAAACAAAAGAAGAATATTTTCGATCAGAAAGTTGTCAGCAGTCTTGAGTCTTGTCTTGACATAACTATCAACTATTTTACCAAAATTGACATTGCCGCGTTTTTTGCAGAAAAAAATCTAATTGCACTTAACAATATGACATGGTGATGATAGGCCACTTAACTGTTGGCTTTGAACCAGTCAAAAATAAAATATTTTTTTAACTCTCCAATTGTTAATTAACTTCAATTCCAAGCCAGGTACCTGAATACTATGGCATACCAAGGTATATACCCAAGCATAATTTATAAATGAACCACGGACCCGTGAAGTAAATTATTCAAGTGAATTATTGGCAGGCTTAGGCTTTGATCCCACACACTTTTCCCCCTCCCCTGAATCATCTTTGTTTATAATTTACCCCTCGGATTGCAGAAAAGATGCTTTGTATTCAGAAGATGCAGCGTTTATGGGGTGACATCATCCTAGGGGCCTTTCAGGGTTTTAAGTGCTATATGGACTAGGGGACTAGGGTACTATGGGACTAAGGACTAGGGGACTAGGGGACTAGGGGACTAGGGGACTTGGGGACTAGAGACTAAAGGGGACGATGGTACAACGGACTAAGGTACTATGAGACTAGATTTATAAGATTATGGGACCATGTGACTAGGGGACTAGAGAGGCTATAGGGGACTGTGGGACTAGGGATTAGGGGACTAAGGACTAGGGGACTAGGGTACTAGAGACTAGGGGACTAGGGACTAGTGTAAAGGTGT
>NW_019396893.1:125573-132421 GCF_000591075.1 Eurytemora carolleeae | reverse complement strand
AATACTTAGCATTAACTGTTTAGTATAAGCTAAATGATGATTTGATTAATCTTGATGAATTTAACTTTCCTAATTGTAAGATTGAATATAAATTCTAGTGAACTTAATATTCTAAATTCTGAGTCTTCTCGTATTTTACCAATGCACACTTTGTTGCTTTTTAAGCGGCCATTTTATTTCGTAATTTAAAGTTTAAAACTAAAAATTTTGCGGATTTTTCTGTTAACAATGATTATTTATTTCTAAAAAATAGACATTTTTTCAAGGCAAATTTTTTAATTTGTAAGCATCCATACACCTACCCTAGGGTCATGTAAATTGCCACAAAAAAATTGGGCCTGATAGTTTTAGCCGTTTTCACGTTAATTGGAAAAATTTGCATATATATATTTGTATCTATAGTTTTTTTTTTAATATCGATTTTGATGGTTTTTATATCGTTTATAATAAAGGGGGTCAACCCAGACAGATATATTTTCAAAAACTGATGCATATCTGAGTGCCCCATCAAAATTTGAGGCAAACCGGTCACGGTGTTTGAGATGTGATCGGACATGGAAAACATTATAGATTACTACTTTATATATACAATACCTCAAATTCTTGAGAAGCCTCTTTTAAAAAAACTTTAAATGTTATTAAACAGACAAGATGCCCTGCCCATCCAGGGGTGTATATTTTCTCAAAAAAAATTAAAAATAATTTATTGTCCCCAAAAGTTATGTATATCTTAGGGTTTAATTTGATAAAATTTTGGAATCATCTTTTAGAATATAAACCCCGGAGTCTATCCCTACCATGAACTTGTGAAGATCGACCTGAAAGATTTGCTTTGCGACGTCAAAACTGTATGTCGGAAAAATCATGGAACATTAAAGTTAATAAAAAACATCCTAGTTATATATCTCCAAAACAGCAATATATGCGGATTAATAACACTGAAAAAAAAATAAAAAGACCTGAAAGATTTAAGTTCCTTCTCCTGTTCATATCTCATCTTTTTAGAACTTAATCTAAGATCCTCATGCTGCTGCTGTTCACATTTATCCACCTTAACAAATAATGAAAATAAATTAGATTAAAGCAGTGCTTGGGATCCAGATCCGTTGGATCCAAGGGACAAAATATCAACCAAAAACTGCAAAAAAAAATACTCTCAAACCCCAAATCTGAACTATTGAAAAAAGAGAGATTATAAAAATTTCCTGATTTCTGAATGGTTCATCAAGTTTTAGCGTATAAATAAGCGAAAAAAATATGACAAAAAATTTAAAAGTTCTGTTTTGTTAAAAGAAATTCAGTTTTTATGGAAATCACCTGGATCCGGATCCATTTTTTCCAGAGCGGATCCAGGATCCGGATTTCGGATCCGGATCCACATCAAAATTAAATGGATCCTAAGCACTGATATAAAGAGTAGCATCCCCTATTCACCCCTTAATCTTAAACTTTTTACTCAGACATTGTTTTGATATGGTAACGATGTGAATGAGGCATGCCGCTCATTAATTGAAATTACACCCTCTAAGCATCCATTAAAATGTCTTCGTCTTCCTTTCTTATTTTTTTTTTAGAAATCCATGAACCGCAATTTGTCTGTAGATAATATGGATATTATATCCATCAATGAAAAAGACGAATAATTTAGATAATTATTTCTCAGGACTTTAAAATTTAAAATGAAAGGCCGAAGGATCACTTTTATCACGTTGACTGACCATCCTTAAAAATTTAATATACACCCCTAAATTTAATTTACTTTAAACAGACCAGAACATTTTGATTGATGTTTAAAAGAGATGACCAGCAATAAGACAAAAAAAAAACATCTACCAGAAGATACGCAAAAGACCAAATCTACTAGAAAGACACAAAAAAATGTACCAGAATGACCCAAAAAATGTACCAGAGGGACAAAAAAAACCAGATCTACGAGACAGGCTTAAAAAGACCAGATCAACAGAAAGACAAAAAAACAAATCTACCAGAAAGACGCAAAAAAATCTTCCAGAAAAAAGCAAAAAAATCTACCAGAAAGACATAAAAGTCATGATCAACTGGTCACACACAAAAAAAGAAGATATCTACCAGAAACCAAAAAGACCAGAAGTGCATAATGACAGACCAGACTATTATAAATCAGAGGAACCACAATTACCGTTTCTCCTGTTGTTCCTTGAATGTCTGGTTTTTGAAAGCTAGATCTTGGAACTGTTTCTGCTCCTGTTTCTGAAGCAGCTTGAGCTCTCTCAACTCCTGTTTCCGGAAATACTGCTCGTCATAGAACGTTTCCGATTCCTCGTCCCTTAACAACAAAATTTTATAAAAAGTTAAATAACAATCCAATCCCTTCCAATCCAATCCAATCCAATCCAATCCAATCCAATCCAATCCAATCCCGATCTAATCCCGATCCAATCCCGATCCAATCCCGATCCAATCCCGATCCGATCCAATCCAACCCAATCCAATCAAATCAATCAAATCAAACTTTAATCCACAAAATCAATGCTCCCTTGATTATCACAGCTAAAACAATGCCTTATAGCTATCAGCTGTTGGACATTTTTGTTGTTGTTTGTTTTTGATTGTAAAAAATTTAAATCTCAGTTGATATCCATTATTTCGGAAACTTATTTTGCATGCCAAATAAGACACAACAAACAATTGACAACACGGAAGCAATGAAAAAAATAAACTCTCCCTGTACACGAAAGCAATAGACAGTGCTTTAGATCCATTTTATTTTAATGCAAATCCGGATCTTATAAACACCCTTTTAAAAAAATGGATCCGGATCCAGGTCATGAATATTTTCTTAAAATTTACTGATTTTTGTGTTGTTAGAGCAAAAAATAAATTTTTAGCAGGTTTTAGCTGGCATTTTGGCTTTTGAATCCGCATATTTCAGCGGATCTAACGGATGTTGCGGATCCAAAGCACTGCTTATAATGTGAGCACTGACCTGTAAATAATTTTACTGGTTGTTGTGGTGACTGTAACGCCGTCAATTTCAAACTTTCTAGTTCTCTTCCTCGTTTTCTTCTTCAAGTTCATCTTCTGGATATCTTCCTTCGTCATTGGACGTTTTCTCTCAACGGCCGCCCCAACCTCGTAGTTCTCCTCAATCTCCTACATCATAAATATCGTTGTTTAAGAAATTAAAGGATCTGTACGTTTGATTTTAAATGACCCTCCGTACAAAGTTGGTCATTTCCGATTCACAACAGTACCCTTGAAACCTTTAACTGATCAAAAATGTGGAAGATATTGTCGTTTTTCTTGGTTTAAATGTGTTATTTTTTGATAATTCCAATGTGTTTTTCTGCAGTACAAATGCGCTAGTCCCTTTTGTAGAGAAACCATGATAGAAAATAATATGTTTTTACAATTATAATCATGCATATATAATTTTTACTCGATTAGAGAAAGCTTTTTAAGGGCACCATTGAAAATACATATTTACATATTTACATGAAGGATCATTTATTATTACATTTACAGTCCCTTTATAAACTTAAAAGTTCTCAAACTCAGACAAGTATAGGGAAATGAGGTTGCTTTTTAAAGTAGACTTTGTACTCCTTTATTTTTATAATAAATTACCAGAACAACGTGAACACCCGGAGGGTGGGGGGACTTCGGGGGAGGGGTCTATAAGTAAAAACTTGTAAAACTTGTTGACCATTTTCAACTACTTTTTTTTTCAAAAATTTTATACATTTTTTCAAAAGCCAGTTAATTTTCCCAATGGTTTAATTCTAAAAATTTTGTTTATTCTGCGCGAAAAACGTTCTTTCTAGAATATTTGGGGAAAATCGCAAATTTTAAATTATGAAAAAAATCGTGACAAAAATAGATGATAAATCGATTAAAGGAACTGTAAGCGTAATTGCAAGTGACCATAGATGCAAATATTAAACGAGTTTAAACGTTACACCAACATTAATTTGATAATAAATATTAACGATAAAGTTCTTTTTCTAACTTAAAAAATGTTTATATCTGAGAATTTCCAGAGTTTTTTTCTAAAAAGCAAGTCATTTTTTGCAGATAAACCACAAATAAGAACCGATAGTTTTAATTAACAAATCATGCATCGTAAAATCAGTTTTGAAAGTAGCGTTGTAAATTGGGCAAATTGCCATCTTTGCATTGAGGGTCACTTGAAATTACGCTTACAGTGCCTTTAAATGGTTACTATCATGTTTAGTTCTATAGTATCATGCTCTTGAGATTTCATGCAGATGATATATAAATTAATCAAAAACCAATATAGACAGAATAACGTCACGGAGTCACGGATAATGAAGAAAATATATTATATTTATCTCCCCCCTCCCCTCTCCCCTCACATTTGAATGTGTTTACGCGGCGCACATTTTTTTATGGTTTTATTTCGCCTAATTATGAAAAGTGAATGATTTTAAGGGGAAATTAATAAATTTTGGGTAAAAATTATCAAAAAGAATAAAGAATATGCGCCCCTGGATCTATGCAAATTTTAAAAGAGCCCTAATTGTGACCTAATCATGCAACAAGTCTAAATTTTTGTTTGAATTATAATCACCACAAGCACAACACATCCTTAAAATATTCTGATGTACATTCAAGACAGGTCAGAGATCAAGCCAATTATTTACGCAAAAATACGCCGTGCATATTTTCCCGTCAATTTTTATACGCTAGAAGGTGCAGCAACATTTCCGACATTTCAGGGTTGAAATAAAACAATAAAATCATTCTTAAAGGGACTGTAAGCGTAATTTCAAGTGACCATTCATACAAAGATGGCAATGGTCACTGCTCAGTTGTATGAAGTACATATCAATGTTTTTGTTTCTTTATTTTAGGGCTCCTTGTCTAACACAGAAAAAAAGAAGGGAGGGTTAGAAAAAACTAAACTGTTAAATAATTCTCAGCTACTAACTATCTATACACTTAATACAAAATTGTATGAAAAGTTCAGGTTTAAAGAAAGAATGCATTTATGTCAGGAAAATCAGGAAAGGGGGGCGCACTTAATGCATAGAGTATACGTACTATACAGGCTATCCCAATAAACTTGGGAATTGAATGACGACTTCTATATCGGGATTATTTTGAAAACATAATTTTGTAGTGTCACAGTTAAAATATTTAATACCGAAAAGTACTAGTCTTTGGATTTCCAATGTGGTTTTACCATTTTTTGGAAAGCTCGTTAGACTTTCAATCGTTTTTGATGCACTTTATGTTAGTTTTCAATTTTTAGAAATCAAAGACGATATTCAAATCGTCTCTCAAATTCCATGTTTACTGGGACACCCTGTATGATATTTTTAAGAGGGGAGGAAAAGCAAATAATAAATAAGGGAAAAAATTAGTGCTTTCCTCTTGTTGTGCTCAAACATTCATTTGCTTGTCCCTAACCCATTTTCCCCAAATTCAGGGATACAATTCCCTTCACATAGTTAAGCATAGAGGGGTGGGGGGATTATAATATTGAATATTTACCGGGGCATCCTTCTCCTTCCGAAGATTTCTCCTGAGGACAACATCATCTTCATCTCCGTTTAAGGAGGCTGGGGTGAGGACGGAGGGCGGAGGTATTCCAGAGCTAGGGGTCATCACAGACGCTTCCGAGGTCGATCTTCCAGTTTTACGATGTGCTTCCTGCAACAAATTATTTTATTAAAAAAAATACCAGGGCTGTCAGCTTAAGTTGTTTTGCAAGTAAAAAATTAACGAGATAAATATATTTTTAATCCCTCCTTTTTTCTCAGAACAAATACGCGTAAAAATGTTAAAGAACAGAATCTCTCGATTAAATCGAACCTGAGGTCTAGAAACTGGAGTAGATTGTGAAGGTTTGGAGCTGGAGCTAGAATTAATCAAATCCGGAACCGGCCGTGCCGGCCGTTTCTCTTCTCTCGAACCTTTTCTGCTTTCGTCCGACACTTCGTCCCTTGATCCTCGACGGGATACCTTTCTTTCGTCAGTTTCGTCCCGAGATATATTTCTCGACTTAGAGCGGGAATCCTCTATCGGTCGATTCGACGAGGGTTTCCGGTCATCCCTGGTTTTCTCATGGGCTTCCTTCCTTGTTGGAGCAGGTTTAGGTTTCTTCTCCTCTCTATCCGCGCTCTTCCGTTCGAACCTCTCTCTACCCTCTCGAACCTCACGCGCAATTCTTCTCTCGCGGTCCAGTGAGCCCTCGCTGCCGCGTCGCTTCTCTGGCCGACGAATTACAGGAATAATCGGCTCTTCAGGCATCTCTTCCTCATCCTTAGAAATAAGATTATTAAACTAAATATCAAATAAATTCCTAAAAGATAGCGTATGTAAAAGTTCATATTTTAAAAATCTTGCATCAAAAAAAATTTAATTGGTCCGAAAATTGGAAAACCAAAAAATATGCGAGTTGTTAATTTAATTTTTCTAAAAGACTAGCTGGAATATCAGCAACAAAAAGGTAGAATTATTACCAGAAAAATGGTCGCAAAGAGCCATTTAAACATAAAAATTGACTGGACTAACCTCCGTAGAAATATGTCCAGCCAATCCACTGTCTTCTGATTCCACTTTGGATTCAGATTTAGGAGAGAGAATTTCAGGAGATCGGACATCTTTAGTCTGGATGTCTGTAGTCTGGATGTTGAGGGATAGATCTGTACTTGATGCGTCCACAGTAGTTCCGTCCAACTTGAAGCTGATTGCAGATACACGACCTTCTCCCTAGATTAAATTAGATTAAAGGGGGTGCTGATGATATTTTACGTGACCCGCAGGGGTGTATATTTGCTCAAACAATCATTCCACCAGACCCCTCTTCTAAAAATCATTGCACCCCCATATTTACATGAAGG
>NW_019396893.1:106336-125484 GCF_000591075.1 Eurytemora carolleeae | reverse complement strand
GATCATCAAAAATCATTTGCGGGGGGGGAATTTAATTTTTAAAAGTATATACCCCTGGATTATTGATTAGTACCTGACTGCTAGCGCTGCTAATTGACCGGCCAACAGAGCTGCCAGAATCTGATCTGCGGTCAACATACTGCAGGGGCGGAGCTAAGGAAATGATCTCTGGTTCTAGTTCCTGTAGTACAGGTTCCAGATGACCCGGAGTAGGTTCTACACCCGGAGATAACCGGGACGGTTTTGTAGGTTCTACAGGTTCCAACTCAGTTTCAGGACTTGTTCTAAACAAAATTGTAATTATTTAGCACTCTGCTTAAAGGGAGTGACATGGTAGTTGAGCTGAAAGTTCAGTATTTTAGAGAAAAACTTTGGGATTCATGTGATAACGGTGAGACATTTTGACAAAGTACAATTTTTAAGTAAGAGCGTAAATTCGTTTGTAATATTTCACCATCATTTAATTTAAAATTGTAAACTGTAAACATGTCTCATTGGTATAAAACGAATCCTTAAGTTTTTCTCTACAATACTGCACTTTCATCTCAACTACCATGGCTAGCAAGTCACTCCCTTTAAAGACTACAAAAATGAAAATAAGAAACCCACTCGAAAGAATGGTCTTGAGGTATGATTAAATATTGTTTATTCATTATTCAGGATCCTAGGCTCTAAACGGTGTGTCCCCGACCTGTCGACTCCCCTAGTCGATATGTGAAATGATTAATTCATGTTATGAAAAAACTCTCAAATATTGCTACAGGGTGTCCCACGAAACATGACAGTATGCAAGACGACTTAAATGTCGTCTTGATTTTTGATATAATTTGCTGCGTTTATTTGTCAACCTAATTTTAAAAGTAAATTTCTAGAGATAATAATCACAAAATTCCCCTAGTCCTGCCATTTCCAAAATGGGGTCTGCCTTTTTTTTGCTTTCCATATTGCCCGAGATATGAAGAATTTGTTTCAGATTTCGACAATTTTGCTTTTATTTAACAAAATTGAAATCTGAACCAAACTCTTTATATCTCCGTTAATATTGAAAGCACAAAAAACGCAGACCACTTTTTGGAAATGCCCGGGCTTGGAGAATTATGTGATAATTGTTTCAAGAATCATACATGTTAAAGTAATAGAAGAATAAATGTCACAAATAAATTCAAATATCAAAGACGACTTTCAAGTCGTCTAGCTATTGTCATGTTTCGTGGGACACCCTGTATGTGCAGGTTTTACTTTTAAACATTAAGTTTCAATGAGGGTTTCCAAATTTTCGTTCAACCTCAGTCGGGAAATTTTATTCAGTCCTCTGATGTTCAAACACAAAATTTTTGTTCATTTTCGCAAAATTTTTATATAACATTTTCGCGAAATTTTCGGTAAAATTCAAAAAAAAAAAAACTCGAACTTTCGTTAAAATCCATTTTTTCGCGAACATTTTTCGTGAAATTATAAACCAAAATTTGGTGGCAATCAATCTTTTAATCACAACCATGGTCTCTTAAAATACTTGAACACTCCTCTTAATAAATAAATATCCTACCTCGAAGGAAGACTAGTATCTGGAGAAACACGAGGTGATGAAGAATCTACAACCTATATTTAATATTTAGATTAAATTTACAGAGTTTATAGAAAATTAATCTTTGTAGTTTTTTTGTTGAAAATTATTCTCATACTTTATGAAAAAAATTGTTGAAGCTAAACTAGTTTTATTATTTTTAAAAATTTGCTGGTTCAAACCCCGGATAAGTGTTTCGTTTCCAATTTTTATTCTTTCGAGGGACACGGTGGGTGCATTTCAGGGCAAAAACATTTGTCGTCTTTTCATTAATGTTGAATAATGTTCATTGTTCAACTAATAATAAATAATGATAAGAATAAATATAATGTTTGTATGTCCGATCATGTGTCTCATGAACCCCTTGCCACAAATTTTGATTAGGGAACTTGGGAGAACCACATGAATGTTCTTAGCTTGGTTTTGAAATTGTAAGTTGTGTGGGTCCACTTTTATAGGGACAAATAGTTAAAATCGTAATTAAGACCAAGTGCGGGTTAAACGGCGGGAGTGACTATGATAACCCTTGGCAACGCTGGGTTCCCAAGCTAGTAATAATAATAATATAATTATAATAATGAATTGCCTTGAAGGTGTCCTGTCCGAGTACAATCACCGAGACATGAACAGGTTCTGGTTTAGATGAAGAACTTGTTGCTCCAGTATTAATTTCAAGGCTGGAGGGCGGAGCAAGAGGTGAAAGAGGGCGTGGTGAAGCCGAGTCCTTAGTTGGACTGGAGACAAAATTATCTATCACAGTTACTTCTAAAAAATTTAATAATCAATAATAACTTAATTGATAAAAAGCTCAATTAATGCATAATATCTTTCAAAATTGAACAGCTTAAAATTTTATTATTTTAGACGGCTTCTGTACAAAGGAAGCTCCGAGAAAAACAAACGAAAATAAAATTTTCAATTTTTAAATAATTAATATCAAAGTTTTACATGTTTATAAAATTAAAAAACTAATTTTAGAGAATCAACAATATGTTCCAGCCAGTATAAAAAAGTTATCAGCCGGGACAATAAAGTCCTAGATTTGAAAAACTTTTTACTGTCCGGATAAAAACCAGCAGAAACATTTGAGTGAGGGTTAAAAAAATAATATGGTCCCTAGGGATACTGAATCATTTATTTACCTGAAGAATCAAGTGCTGATGGTTGACGGGTTGGGGAATGATGAAGGTTGAGAGCGGGAGATCCTCTATTACTTGAACCATCAGGGGAGTGTCTATCCATACTAGGAGAGGGAGCAGGGGAGGGGGAAAGGGATCTAGACGGAGTAGATGGTAGTTGTAGAGAAGCCTGAGACCGTGGAGTAGATGGTCGACTTGCCCCCGGAGATATAGAAGTAGGACGGACTGCCAGATTAGGAATAGGAGACATGGAGTTTTGCTGAGTTGGGATTGGAGAGACAGAATGTGCGGAGGAGTTAGAGCGAGATGGGAAACCAGATTTAGCAAATGAAACCGGAGAAGCGGAATGTGACGTAGAGGAAGAATTGGTCGGAGATGCTACTGACAAGGTTGAGGGTGCTGGTGAGACAGTTGGTAGAGGTGAGGGGGATGGTGACGATGATTGTGAAATAGCAAGCTCCGTCTCTTCGTCGTCAGTATAGAGTGCCATTGTATCTTCCGCCTCCTGTATGGCGGAGTCTAACATCTGTAACGCCTGCTCCTTGGCCGGAGAGAACCTCATGTCGTCATCATAATCGTCCAAATCGACGACCAGGAGCTCTGGCTTTGTAGAGGTCACTTTTTCTAATTCTTGATACTCTCCGACTAGACTTTTACAAGGGGTGTTTACCTCACTTGCTAGCCGGTCGTGGTGATTATTTAACTCTGGTGTTACAGCTTTAGATTTAGGTGTACTTATACTAGATGTACTGCTAAGTTTACTTGAACTAGGTGTACTTGTACTAGATGTACTGCCAGGTGAACTTGTACTAGATTTTGACGTACTGCTTGTTTTACTCGAACTAGGTACACTATCAAGTTTACTAGATGTGTTAACACTATCAACAGAATGTTCAGTTCGATTCTTCCCAGACTGTGGAGGAGGAGGGGCAGGTGCCTTTTTCTTCTCCCTGCCAGCTCCCCGGGGAGATCCTGCAAATAGTGTTCTTAATCATTTAAAAACATTTTTATTATTCCCAAGATTTAAAAACTATATTCTGTTAGTGTTAGCTTTTTAAACGTTGCAATATTTTTACAACACCACCCACACGCCCCTCAAAAAAACGATTTTTTTAACACGTTTGTTTCTAGTTCGTTTCTTTCATATATATATTTTCTGACATGGACAAAATTTGACATATTGTAAGAAAAAAAAATATTTGGAATAAACAATTTTAAAAACTTTTTCTTTTCTTACATTGTGCCTAATTTTGCCCCTTGAAACAAAGGAACCAAAAATAAACCAACTTAATGTAACATGACTACCTGCAGATTGATCTCTAGAGATGGGTCGGGTAGAAGGTTGCAGCTCTTTCCTACCTCGAGATGTAGAACTCTGGGTTTCCTCCTCTTCCTAAACAACAGTTATTATAGTCAAAGGGATTTTGTTATTTGACCCCCGTGCAAAGATGAAAATAACCGATTGTGGGCCCCCCAGACCGCCCAGGCAGCAGGGTGCACTGCACTGCCCCGCCCCTGTTCTAACTAGACCTTTAAATCCCTATCATTTAGTCCAAATCTAGAAAGATTTTCAACGGTTCACTCGAAAACCTTAATCTGATAAAAAATGTGGAAGATTTTTTGACTCAAAAAGTGTAGTTTCTCCATTTCTTCCATTATCTAAGAAATGCGCAAGTCGCTTTTGCAGATAAACCGCATATACAAATAAACAATTTAAAGGAACAACGATATCTAATTAAAACTTGATCAGGCAAAGCTTTCAAGGGTACCAATGTAAATCGGGCTTTTCTCATATTGCATGTATGGTCACTTGCAATCACGCTAACATTCCCTTTAATCTTCAAAGTAATCGATTTATTCTATGATCTTCAAATCAATTTTTAAATTGAAGATTATGCTTTTTAACTTTTTCATGAAAAAATTTAAATAAAATTCATTTTTATTTATTTTATAAACAGTTTCGCATTAAAATTCAAAATAGACTTTATAACATTTTCAAAAAGTAGGAAATTAAATTTTTATCTCATTTCACTTTTACTTACAGGTAAAATTGTTTTAAAAAAAACATTAACATTATTAAATAAAAAAAATTGTATCTTCTTGCTCTATAAAAGTGCTGAAGGGACTGAACTTGTAATATCAAAGGGAGTAAAGGCTGAATAATAATTTAACTTGACATCGATTGTTGTAAGTTTTACTTCTTTCTTATGTATCTGTAATGAGAAATTAAAGTGAAGGTTTTCGCTGAGTGAGATTGGAGAAATCCGTTGAATCCCGTAGTATTTTGTTTTAATTTAATAATTCAATTAGTCTTAAAAAAATAAAAAAATCTAATTGAAAATTTGACACTATCTGATTTATGGTGACTCATATTTTGTTTCGTTAGATGATGGAACCTAGGTTAGGACTGGGTTTATACTATCTGAGCTTGCTGGTGGATTTTACTTTACATAATCCAAAAAAAAAGTTTTAATGGAATATTTTTTGTTCTTAAAGAATTAGTTGTTTAAACATATCATAATAATTACTCAATTTAAAAAAAGAGTTAATATGATCCATTCCATATTTAAATTTCCACTTTTATAGAAATGCTTAAATTGCTTTCTTTGTACTTTAAAAAAAGAATGTCCTTATACCCTTATTATATCTTTCGAACACAATTATTTTTTTTTCTCCAAAATTGCTGAAAGGGACAGTCAAATAAAGAAGAAAAGGAAAATAGATGACGAGAAGAAGTATTAAAGAATATTTCTGAATGATCTGTACCCAGTAATTTATAAATTCAAAAAAATTGTTAAATTCAAAATAAAAAACATAAGATTATGTTAAAAAAATAAAAATTAATGTCTTTGCAGCCCATGTAGTTGATTTTAAATCTTTTAGACTATGAATTCAACTTGATACATATGTCTTAGATATTCATTCGAATTGCTAAAATAGGAAAAATTAATATTAAAATTTATGACTTCAATGATGGGAAAGTATTAATGATTGAACCTGGATAGGACTTGGTTTATTCTGTGAACTAAGTGGCGGCGGAGGAAGGAAGGAGTTCCTATGGGTTGGAGTCTGCAGAGCAGCTGGAGCTGATATCTTCCTGTTCTCACGGTGATACACCGTATCAACAGAGGTGTCCATTGCACCTTAATTAGGTAACAGATAAAATACAGTTTAACGGAAGAATTGTCCACTTTATTTGAGATTTGTAAAAAAAACGTTTCTTCTGTTACTAAAACAACTAGCAAACTATTTCAACGAATTTACGCTCTTATTTAACGATTGTACTCCGGAAAAATGTTTCATTGGTATCAAAAGAAATCAAGTTTTCTCTACAATACTGTACTTTCAGCTCAACTACCATATCTAGCCGGTCTCTCCCTTTAAGTCGCAATATGGGGGCAGCTTATTAACCACATTTATTTGTCTTTTAATGCATTTCTAATATCCCGCTTCAATCCTTGACAATTATTTGGTACTAGATAGTTGAACAAGATAAAAAGTAGTTTAGCGAGCCGAGGTTGGTTCAAATTGAACCACATATCTGATTTAACTTAATTTCATCGGCAGGAGTGTAGTTGAACCGGTTTGGGCTAGTCAATCCTGAACACCAAACTTCGATCTAAGATGCATTAATTTTAAAAATCCTTTTATGTTTTTAAAAAAGGGGGTTCGGAAAAATTTCCCCAGTACATAAAAGTTTCAGTAAATAATGTTAATTTTATAATGCTGTTAAAATACTTTATATCTTCTGATAGAGTTGAAGGAGAAAGATACTTACTCGAATCGTTTGTACAGATAGATTCTGTATCCCCATTTTCATCCGAGTGCTTTCCCTGTAAAACAAACAAGTTATTAAATAGTATTAACAATGGTGTCAGATTTTACAGAAATAGAATAATTTACTACGTTACAGTTGGATAATGTCAAGAATGTAATGCAAGTAAAGTTTTTCAGAGGTGTACGCATCTTTTGTACTGCAGTGTACTGTCTCTGGGCGGTAATGTAAACACAAGAAGGATGTCGAAGCCTGACATGGGATCCATCTTTCACATAAAAAATCAATGAAATATTCTTGTCATAGGAAAATATTATGTGAACGAACAATGATGCATCTATTATTGTTTACAAATTCCGCCCAGAGAGAACTGGTTTCAATATGTACGCAGAGTGTACGCAACTGCAATTAACTTTCCTTGCATTACATTCTTGGATAATGTGATAAACGATCCATATTCAATATATTCAGTCGTAGTCGTATATATCAATACAATAAAGAACTTTCGATTTCAATTTGAATTTCTAAGTTTGTTATCAGCATGGATGCATAAGATACGATAAGTGAAAGATAAAAAAATGAAAACTAAGAGATTCTGTCAAATTACAGCTTCTTTTTGTTTAATTGTAAACTTCTAATTTGAAAAAAAATTTGCTAGAAAAATATAAAAGTCGCCTTCATTGCATTGATATAAACGCCGACCAATGCATATAAAAAATCACAAGTTAAATAGTAGATAATTATAGATATTTTGACAAATTTAAAATTAATTCAAGAGGAATCCAGGTTCCAATAGTCTGACTTTTTTGATTTCACATTGCCTTGAACGAGAATTGTGAAAATGCCTATTTACTGACACAAAATTATTTAATTATTAAGTGTTGCCATGTATGGCACTGGAACTTTAAAACACAAATTTGTCTGTCATATAATAAAATAGAGAATATAAAAAATAAAATGGTATTTCCATCATGAAAATATGATCTGTTCTTTTGTTTAAATCTTAAAAATGATTAAGCCAAACCTGCAGATTTTGTTTCCGTTTCTAAATGCAGCAATACAAATAATAGATAATCAAATTTATTTTTCAGGAGCTGAGGTCAGATTTAATTTGATATTTATATTTACAGGGTATCTTTTCAAACATGTGAATTAGATTATATGACTTTAAAACCTTATTTAATCTAATAAGCATTTATTCTTCATTCTTTTACTAGTGTTTGTTTACCTTACTGTTCTTTTAATAGAGTTTTTTTGACCTAACTATTCTTTTAATAGTGTTTTCTTTTACCAAACTGTTCTTTTAATAGTGTTTTTTTTTACCTAACTGTTCTTTTACTAGTGTTTTTTTTTTTTACCAAACTGTGCTTTTACTAGTGTTTTTTTTACCTAACTGTTATTTTACTAGTGTTTTATTACCTAACTGTTCTTTTACTAGTGTTTTTTTTACCTAACTGTTCTTTTACTAGTGTTTTTTTTACCTAACTGTTCTTTTAATAGTGGAATTTTTACCTAACTGTTCTTTTACTAGTGTTGTTTTTTACCTAACCGTTCTTTTACTAGTTTTTTTTTTACCTAACTGTTCTTTTACTAGTGTTATTTTTTACCTAACTTTTCTTTTACTAGTGTTTTTTTACCTAACTGTTTTTTAACTAGTGTTTTTTTTACCTAACTGTTCTTTTACTAGTGTTTTTTTACCTAGCTGTTCTTTTAATAGTGGATTTTTTACCTAACTGTTCTTTTACTAGTGTTTTTTTTACCCAACTGTTCTTAATTTTCAGTGATAAAATTATTAAATTGCAAAAAAAATCTAACATTAACTTAATATGTTCAGTTTGTGGGAACAATCCCTATATCTGATATATTGTAGACCTTTTATATTTCAAACTATAAATCATGTTTGATTAAAAAGTTTTAAATATAAATAAAGTTCAGAAAAATTTCGAAAATTATAAATCCGCCTCGTCTACAAAAACTAGTGATGTGCCTCCCCCCTTCACCTCTCCGAAAAAAACATGGCAGTTGTCTTAAGAAGTTACGCACGCTTGCCGTGTTAAATTAAAAGAAGAGAGAGATTAGTATATCTTTTAGGGTTAGGTTGAGTTATTTAACACTCTCAGGGCCGAGCGCTGCGGCTACGACAGTCTAGGGGGCCGAGCGCCAGGGCTGAAACAGGCTCTCTCTCACTGCCTCGTAATTCAGCGCGGCATGCGCGCGTAACTCCGTTAGACCTCTGGCTCGTGATAAGATGAGATTTAAAATGTCTGAATAATTAAAATTCAAATGTGCGCAACAATTCTTGCTTAACTGTGTTAAAATAACAAGTCTGAGGCTGACAAGAGAATCTTTAATATGAAAAAATGCCCGAAATGTTAATTGATTATTTGTGAGCGAGATTTGCGGAGGGAGGAAGGGGGGTGTAATTATCGTAAAACTTTGAAATTTTGGTGCCATTATTTGACAATAAAGAAATTAATAATCAGACCTAAATACCCCCCCCCCTCTCTACACAACAGTACACTTATGTTTGTGAGAAGCACGGTGGGTTAAAGATAAAAACTGCAAATATTCAATTCTCTGATAACAGAGAAGACGCAGCAAGGATTAGCCAAATAACTTGAAAATAGCATTTCTTTATTTTTTAATGTCAAAATCCTGCCAATCTAAATGTACTTTGAAATAGTAATGAATATCTTATGTTAGGGACCTGGTTATTGACCTTTTTACAGCACCAAAACGCTATATTCTACTACCAGAATCCCAAAATTTTCTTTGAGAGGGAGGCTCTGCCCCCCTCTCAAAGAAACCCCCCGCGGCAAAAAACTTCTTCAAAGATTTCGCGGGCTGTGTGTAAATTCTGCCACTTATGCCTTTATCCTGACCTGCCACAAAAAACCTGGGAGGAACCCTGCTGTGATGTATGCAAAAGAGGCAAAAAAATTTGTGATAAAAAATCTCATTTTATCGTTATAAAACCCAGCATCGGAAACCGGGTTTCACAAATGGGGTAACGCAATTTTGTAGACGTTAACATTTTTTAAAAGAAATATTATTTTCATGGTTAGTTTTATATTCTCTTTAAATTTTTCATTTTTTAATACAAATCTACACAAATGCATATATCACAAAAAGAAAACTCAAAAGGTGCCTTTTAAATTCACGGCTCAGGGATCTGTGTTTGGAAAAAAGTGGACTGAAGTTTCTGGGAGGACTACAATAAGTTTGTCATTTTCCTCGTGATACACTTTCTATCAACCAATTATTGGTGCTAATTAAACAATTTAGTTGACTATAAAGACATTCTAGACCGTATGTTATAGGTTATATTTAAATATAAGGAGGATTTTTTCTTCTAAAGTCTAGATACTGAAGTGGACTTTGTGAAAAAATTTTAAGAAATGGTGATTAAACTTTGATAAAACATGTCGGATCATAACTCATGAACCCCTTTGGCTCAAATTTGATAGCTTGATTTTACAAATAAGTTGAGTGGGTTGGCTTTTATAGCGAAAGTTTAGTTTCCAAAAAAAGAAGGCATTAATAATTTTCGATGCTTTTTGGGAAAAAATGAAAAAAATGTTCACCCTGATCCTTAGATTTTACACAAAAATGCGCTCAAATTTATAATATTTAAATAATATTTTAAATATTTAACATCTGGGGAAAAATTGATTTATACTATGAGGGGAAAAAATATATGAGGCGAGGGCAGGTGGACGGAACTCACCTCGTCTTCGTCGACCTCGACCTCGTTAATGATCTCTGCCTTGAACTCTGCCAGGAGGTCAAGTATAGGTTTACGGTCAACTGTTCCACCAACGAAAGGAAGCTGAACAAAATGAAAAATTAAAAAGAATCCGAATCAGCATCAAAATAAATTGAATCCTAAGCACTGAATGATGATTATTATTATAAGATTTATGCACACTGAAGGTAATAAAATATACATACATTACATATTGTACTGATGTAATCAATGTTTTTTAATATTTAGCATTTTTAATAATATGCAAAAGTATGAAAAAATAGGCGACACTGATTCCATATTTATCATTTCAACTGGGATAATTAGTTTACAAGCTGTTACTAAATACTTTTTAAAAAACCATTAAAAATCAAAAGTACCTTAAGTAGATCCTCAGCTGAAAGTCTATGATGAGGATCCTTCACCAGACATCGTCGCAAGAATTCATTAAAATCTGGAGACCATTTGTGGGGATGATCCAGTCTAATAATAATAATTATTATTTATGTTTATATTTTGATTATTCTCAGCTCTCCTATTTCCGTTTCTGTATTTTAAGGAGTAAGGAGTAGGAGTCATTTCACAGAAATGGGATTTAAAGAAGTTCAATGTTACCTTGGGGGGTCTGATTTCTGAATTTTGAGGAGTACTCGCAAAGTAGTCATTTCATGAAATGGGGTTTACAGGAGGACAATGTTGCCTTGGAGGGTCCGATTTCTGTATTTTAAGAAGTACTAGCAAAGGATTCTTTTCATGATAAGAGGTGAAAAGGAGTACCATGTTACCGTTTCTGCATTTTAAAGAGTAAAGAATAGGAGTCATTTCATGGTAATGGTATTTAAAGAAGTTCAATGTTACCTTGGGGGGTCTGATTTCTGAATTTTGAGGAGTACTCGCATAGGAGTCATTTCATGAAAAGGTGGTTCCATTTGGGCAAACTCTATCAAAGTAATTCCTAAACTCCAGATGTCGACCTAAATCAAAAAGAAAACTTGATTTCTATATTTTTTTAAAATATATTATTTTTAAGGAAGAGGGTGTTAAGTTTAGAAATTTTAAAAATTTCAGGGCAAAATGAAAAATTGGACATCAAAATGCAAGTTTATTCATTCGATCTTTTTTGATACTTTTAACCCAAAATTTATCTTATTCATTTTAATTTTTATATTTGTTTTTCCAGCAGTTTTCATTAAATGCATTTTATATTTGTATTTCATGCAGCTTTTATTAAATGCATTTTATATTTGTATTTCCTGCAGTTTTCATTAAATACATTTTATATTTGTATTTCCTGCAGTTTTTATTAAATCATTTTATATTTGCATTTTCTGCAGTTTTTATTAAATTCATTTAACATTAATATTACCTGGAGTTTTCATTAAATGCATTTCATATTTATATTTCCTGCAGTTTTTATTAAATGCGTTTTATATTTGCATTTCCTGCAGTTTTTATTAAATGCATTTTATATTTGTATTTCCAGCAGTTTTCGTTAAATACATTTTATATTTGTATTTCCAGTAGTTTTCATTAAATGCATTTTATATTTATAATTCCTGCAGTTTTAATTAAACCATTTTATATTTGTATTTCCTGCAGTTTTTATTAAATGCATTTTATATTTGTATTTCCTGCAGTTTTTATTAAATGCATTTTATATTTGTATTTCCTGCAGTTTTCATTAAATGCATTTTATATTTGTATTTCCTGCAGTTTTCATTAAATGCATTTTATATTTGTATTTCGTGCAGTTTTCTTTAAATGCATTTTATATTTGTATTTCCTGCAGTTTTCATTATATGCATTTTATATTTGTATTTCCTGCAGTTTTCATCGATATTGTGAATGTTGTTGAAGCCAGCTAAGTGAATAGTGAGATTAAATGTACTAGATTATATGTATTATATTAAATGTTTTTCAATGTAATTATTACAAAACTAGACGAAAAACGAAATTTATTTTACAAAATGTGGAAGCAAAACTTTTTTATTATTCTGTGAGGGTTGGAGAATCATCAACACTGAGTTTTTATATAATTCAGGTGAGAAATTATAGTTGAGAACTCTTAGTTTTGTTCCCTTTCAAAGCCTTTTTTGGTGTTCGCCCAATCACGTTTTTCACCCGAAGCGTTTCACCCAATTTTAGGTAAAATGACGTTTCACCCAATTCACGTTTCACCTAACTCACGTTTCTTCGAGAATACATTTCAGAGTTTTATCCATTTTTTTTCAATTCTCTAATACACATTGTACATAAATTTATTGCCCAATTTCCGATCATAAATCATAAACCCTTAGACCGATTTACCTCAAATTCTGACTGGGGAACTCAGGAGAATCATGGGAATGTTCTTAGATTGGTTAAAAAATTCTTATCTGAGTGGGTTGACTCATAGATACAAACAAAGCTGGGTTCCCAAGTTGAAACTAGTGATATATGTTAATGCAAATTTATGTAAATCAAATTAAAAAAACACCAAAAGCCCCTCCCCCCCAAAAATACCAATAAAACCCACTGGGCTGGTTTTTTTTTAACCGTAACATGTAGCTTATTACATCTTGTTACAGTCAGACGTGCCGACCCAACCCGAACAAGAACTGAGCGTCGGTCAGCCTGGAACCTTCAATCCATACTTCATCAAGGAGTTCATGTTCGGGCTCCCGAGAGGATGCCTAACTTGTGTACTAGAATAGAATATCAACAGTATCCTTATATAAAACATACAACTTTTATGAATTCAAACGTATAACTTTTGTAAATGCAACATTAAATTGGCTTTATAATTTTTTTTGTGGGGGGACCCCTAAGTGTAGTTTTGGCGAAACGTGAGTTGGGTAAAACGTTATTTGGGTGAAACGTGATATTGGATGAAACGTGATATTGGGTGACCAATTATTGGGTAAAACATGATCGGGCGAACATTTTATATGGAGAGTCACTTTAAACTACGTCTACATTCTTCAGCCCCTTCAAGTCTCCAGATTTTTGCAATATCCACATAAATATATTTATTTTGGTTGATTTTTTGTTTCCAGAGATGGTCTTAACCACAGAACTCTTCGAGTTCCAAAAGTGTAGGACCTAGCATGCAGGTAAGGATTTCAAAATGACGTCTTAAAAAAATGGGATAAGTATTTTTTGCGATTGTCGATAATGTAGGAGCGAAACTGCTTGCAAATAAAATTCAAAATTTTTTTGAAATTTTAAGTCATTTTAAAAAGCCTGGAATACAAAAACATTTTTTATTTTTTAAAAAATCGTCAAATACAGATCAATAATTATATTTAGATATTTTAACGATCTTGTTATAAAAAGTTTTCTAAAAAGTGTTTAAAAAATTGATATCTAAATTTTGATTTGATCCACATGCATCAAATTCATGGAATATAATAATTATATAATTCTATGCAAATATTTAAGTAAAAAACATTTTCAGTTAATAAGCAACAATTTTAACAAAAACCCGGAAATATCTTTATCAATTGAAGAGGACAAAAAGCTTGCTTAATCTCAACTTGTTTAAACTTAATTATTTCCAGATAACATTCTTTACCTTCTTATTCATCAGTCAAAAATGTTAAGTAAACAATATTACTTAGACTATCTTTTAAAACAATTTATGTTTTTATATGGAAAAAATCTTAGAATGCACACACCTCATGAGTTTTACTAATTTCATTTAAAGCATTTTAAAAAATTTAACAAATCAAAGAAAAAGTATTTATTCGAAAATACAAGCTTCCCAAATATTTATTTCTGAATAACAAATTCATTAAAAAATTACAAAAAATTTAAAATGTTTTGACTCGGACAACATTTTTGCATTATCGTTTCAGAGTTTAAGAACAAAAAAAAACAGAAAGACAAATACAGGGTTATCCACAAAGGATGAGTCTTCAGAGACGATTGTGCAGAAAAATTTATCCTGTCTCCTTATAGTTTAAGCAGAATACTTAATAGTTAATTTAAAACTTGGAAGTCGTCAAATGAATTTTAGGTCCTCGTTATAGTCTCATGCTTTGTGGGTAACCCTGCATATACAAGTAGGTGTCACTTTAAAAGTAGGATTTTATAATACATGATCAAGTAATTTTTAAACGCTCATTTTCTTCTTAAAAACTGATTTTTCATGTTGAAGTTAAACTTAAGAGTAAAATATCAAATGATTTTTAGGGTTTATTATTCTTTTAAATGGACTTTAAAGTGACCACTGACCATCCATGCAAAAATGGTAATGTTCGATTATAATGGAATCCTTAATCTGATAAAAATTGTAGATGTTGTCTTTCTAGAAGTGTTTAATCCCTATAATTTCTCCTTTCATTATTTAAGGAAGAGAAACCACAAATCAAAATAAACAGTTTTCAATATTTAAAACATAGTAATTCATACTTTATCAGAAAAATCTTTCAAGGGTACCGTTGTAAATCGGACATTACCATCTTTGCATGGAGGGTCCTTTAAAAGAGTCCCAAACTTACCTTATAATCGTAAGGTTCGTCCCTAAAAGTCTCACACATGACCACTTCAGGGGCCATCCAGTATGGTGTCCCTATAAAGGTGTCCCTTTTCTGATTATCCTCCTGACCAAACCATATATAATCGTTATGACTGGAATAAATATTTCTTAAATTCAAAAATTTAGAAACCCTGGAGGTTTTAAGTAAAATATAATAGCTTTTTTGGAACTGATTTCTTGCCTCAAACAAGTATTTGATTCCCTATATCCCTGTTATCTGATGACATAAACGTTTGATATTTCTACCAATGATGTCTGGTAGATCAAATAGTCAGTTTTAAACATTAAAGGTTGACATCTTTAGGCTGCAAAGATATCAAGAAAATAAAATTAGAAGTTGGGGCAAATAATAATTTTTTTTTGACAAAATCAGTCAAATTATTTTCAAATCTTTTAAGGCCTTCCAAGGCAACATTTAAATTTAACTTGTTGAAAAACTAAAAAAGTGTTCAAACATTACGTAAGCTTTCAACCTTATCCTTATGGTTAAAATATGGTTCCTTGTTTTTGGCCGAAACTCCAAAATCGGCGAGTTTGACGCCACCGTCGCCAGTGAGGAGAACATTGCCAGCTTTCAGGTCTCTGTGAATGATTCTGTTCCGATGCAGGTATGCCAATCCTCTGAATTATTAGGCCATTAAAGTTGATGTAATGTTCATGTCCGATTCACAACGATATTCTTTAAATATTTGTCTTAGCAAAAATTAAAGGAACATTCTTGTTTTTCTTCTTTAAAATTGACAATTTTCCGACAAAGAAGAAATTAAAAAAATGTCATCTTTTGTATATGTTTTAAGGGTATCGTTGTGAATCGAAAAAATAATTTTTCTTTTAAGAAAAAATGAGTTTTGGAGAGGAAATGAATGGAAAAAGAAATTTACTTAAATTTTTTGGGATCGTTTGATCACATCTACTAACCTTGTCATCTCTCTACAGACATACGCAATCTGTTTCTCTGTCAATCCCTTCTCCAGATCAATAATAATAGAATCCAGGGCACCACCATCACAATACTCTATCATCATCTAAACAATAACATTCTGATTTATATCGAAATCACAAGGTTTGATGCACTCCACAAATCCTTCCTTGTTTTGATGTAGTAGCTTCATTATTATTTATAAAACTAGCAAAGATTTTATTAATTAAAGAATAAAGCATATTAAAAGTAAGGAACATTAGAGGAATAATTTATGACATACATACACCATACATTGCATGGCTTTAGTTTTAACAAATCGAATATTCAAGAAAATAGTAAAATAGCGAAGAAAAATTAAGAAAGAAAGGGAGGGGGTCGTTGGTTTAGGGGGATTATTTATATTTTACTAAGTCTCGATATACAACAAAAATAATATTTCTTGGGAATTCTAAATAAATAGATAAAAAATAAAGGTATTGCGGATTTTTCGAATTTGTGCATTTTCAAAAAACAAATAAAAATATTTTTTGGGAATTTTTTTTCTTTAAATTTTGATGCTCTATAAACCCTTCCTAGGGTCATGTGAGGACAGGAGGTTCCACTAAAAATTTTGGCTCGATCGATTCAGCCGTTTTGACGTTTATCGGTTACAAACAAACAGACAGACAAGCCAAATTTATATATAGATGATGAAAAAAAAATAGATTAAGAAAGGGAGATGGGGCTTAGAAATTTTTAAGTTAAAAAAACTGTCAATTATTTTTTCTCCCCCACCCCCCCCGCCTTTAAACCTTTGATAAGTAGAGAATGAAGAAGAGAGCCCGAGTATATAATTTCTCCTTTCATTATTTAAGGAAGAGAAANCTCCCCCCGCCCTTAAACCTTTGATAAGTAGAGAATGAAGAAGAGAGCCCGAGTATATGTTCAACAGAATGGAACGATCAGATAACATTTATTAAGCAAAACAAGGAAGCAACGAAAATTATGCGCGGCAAAATAGAGGTGTGCGCGCCCATGAAAAACTTTTTGATATGCAGTCAAATTGAAGAAAAAACTGGCGTCATTTACTAACATTTAAATGTGATAAAAAATAAGATAAAAAAAATAACAATTTAAATATATCAATGATTGATAAATGAAATAATATGAAATAAAAATATATATTCATCATTTATATTTGTCTAAAGCAAAATTACATTAAACAATATAAAAGTTAACAAACTGATACTCTTTTTTTCTGGATATCGCATTTTATACTTGACAGGGTGAGTATACATGAAAACTAATTTGAATAAATTTTGATTCAAAAGCCCTATGCTCCTAATTAGACCAATAAGGGGGGAAAAATAAAACATTGAAGACAAAAATAAATCAAAGGAGAATAAAATTTATTTGAAGGTTCTGCAGATAATAATATAAGAATAAAAATGACAATTTGGTAGATTCATTATTTTAATTAATTTAACTACCACGAGCTGTATAGGATTTAATGTCCATAAAACATCATATGAAGGTTAAAAAATAAAATAAAAATACTTTAACTCCATGTAATGTATTTTGTGAACACTTTTTACTGTCCACTGTCCAGTCTATCTATAGTATGCTTGAAGCACTCAAATTTTTAAGCGCGTCGTTAAACTTTTTGTGCGCGGATCAGAGACTTAAATCTGTTCATTGTGCGCTCAATCGAGATATACCATCTATCCTCATTCGCAAAATGCGCACTGACCAATTTAGCGCGACAGGTATAGAAGATTTTGATCTACTCGACACATTTATTGAATAAATATTAAAAACTTTACTTTCTCCACTCTACAGCGCCCCCGTAAAAGACCCTGATTCAGGGTCTTGATCCAAATCCTTCCTTTTGAACAATATTTTGGTTTAAGCAAAATATTATTTTATAATTTATAATTGCATTATTTCACGGACAATTAGTTTGGATTATAAGCGGTAAAAATAAGCCCGCATGTTTTGTACTGCCAACTAAAGTATGAGTGAAGGGAGGGGGGGGAGGCAAGTTGTATACTAGACAGGAGGAGAAGGCAACATTTTTGCGACGTTACTGGTATGGTTTTGTTACCTCGTAGCTTCTTAAGTTTTGATTTAATGAGAAAATCAAGTTTATACAATAACATATCAGAAATTCAAAATATTTTTGTTCTTTAGAACAGTTCTTTAATAGGAGCTTTGATTGAAAACATGCAATTTACTTTATTCTAATGTGTGTTTTTAATCTTTGTGACAGAAACAATCTCAAGAACAGACGAGGGTCAACCCGGACCGAAATATATTTTCAATAAATGTGGAACTAACATCTACTTTTTTACTCTACAGAGGTTTTGGTCCATCACCATCACCGAATTTTAAATGAGGAGGAGTACTCAGAGAGGGGAGTACTTTTTTTCTTGAATCCTTTTTCCCTATTTATATATTTCCAACTTATATTCGCAACCTTCTCTTTCATAATTTTGACTTTTTGAATTAAAATAATTATTTTAAAAAATACTGAAAAAATTATATTTATTGTTAATCAATACATGGTATTAACTAATTGAGACCATGCCCATGTGCTTTAATCTGAGAGAGATAAAATGAAAAATACGGGTGTTTATGTCTGATATTTGATCTGTTTAGGGCAGATAACTGATTAGTTAACATTAGCTGATAGATAGATAGATAGGTAAGATAAAGATAGATAGATAGAAAGGAAGACTTATGAGTCACTAATTTTAAGTTCTTAGTTGATTATTTTTAATGGAATTACAATAGTACCCGGCGTTGCCCGTGCCCTTGACCATATACTGCTACAGGGGTGTATATTATTCAAAATGATTTCTGATTGATTTTTGATAATTGGGGGGAGGGGATGGGATGAAACAATAAAAGGCAACTTTTTGATCCTTAATACCCAAAAATTCATTGATGTCCCCTTAGAAATCAATTATTTTCCCTAATTCATCATCCAATAAACCCTAAAAACCGCATAAATGTCTTGAAAATATGTATAAACCCCAGCCTTTAATCTGGTAAATATATTATACTGAAACTAGGGGTTCAAATTTTTATGGGGTTTTAAGGGGAACGTGGGTTACAGAGAGAGGAGAAGAAAAATAGTGAGTTCAAAAGATGAATTAAGTGGGGAAGGGAGGGGTATATTCTCTTCTCATTCCAAGCCTGTAGCTGTAGGTGGTGTCAATATTTATTGATTAGAGCAGGAGGAGGAGGGGGGGTGTAAGAATAAACACCCATGACCTATAATTTAAACATTTCATCTCGTTTCCACAAATTCCTCATAAATTTTCTCTTTCAAGCTGAAACAACTCTATTTTTTATCTCTGGCTACACACAAACTTTAAATCAAATTAAAAAGTTATCGGATAAAGAAGTTTTCATATACCTGGATTCAGACAGAAGGATCTGGACAATTTTGGTTTTATATTTGGAAACAGAGCGGGGTTTTTTTTTATTTTGGGGGGGGGGG
>NW_019396893.1:104318-106041 GCF_000591075.1 Eurytemora carolleeae | reverse complement strand
ACTCTACAGCAAACTTACCAATAAGGGGATGGTTCATCTGGCATACTGTCCCGTTTTATCTAATATAGTGTACTCTACAGCAAACTTACCAATAAGGGGATGGTTCATCTGGCATACTGTCCCGTTTTATCTAATATAAAGAACTCTACAGCTAACTCTTGCTCCTTGAAAGTCGGCTTGGTACTTAAAATGAACCGGAATTTACTTTGTTCCATTATCTGCTCTAATTTCCCTTTTCTTTCTCTCTTTTCCTTTTCCTTTCTCCTTCCATTTCCCGTTTGTTTCCCCTTTCCTTTCCCTTTTCCATATCCATTCCCTTTTTCATTCCCTATTCCTTTTTCATTATATTTCTCCTTTCTCTTCCCTCTCCACCTCTATCCCTCCCTATACCAACTTCAGAATGTGTATGGTGTTAAACCACTCTGCGGTTACATAGGTTCACCTTAGATCTATTTAAACCTCATTATCACTTCTCTTTTTATCCAAATCTATTTTATTTCCTATTCAGCTTTTTGTCTGTGCTCTCTCTCTCTCTCTCTCTCTCGATCTCACTCTCTCTTAATTCAGATGGATATTATGATTAAATTCCAGTTTGAGATTATTTCACAGAATTAATTTATCTTGTGCGGGATTATACCGGGTGTTCCACTAAACATGGTTTTAAGATCGTCTTCGACTTTTGGAATAATTCATTCGTCAACAAATATGGTTATTGAAACAATAAATATATGAATTTTCCTACTCTTGGCATTTCCTGAAGGTGCTTCTAATATTACCGGAGGTATTAAGGATTTGTTCAAAATTCCTTGAAATAAAACAAAAATTGATAATCTTCGGTAATTCTAAAAGTAAAAAAATGTCAGACCACTTTTTGAAAACGCCAGCGCTAGGGAACTTTTCATTCTTGTCCTAATATTAGTAAAATTAGTTGAGGAATAAGTGCCGCATTTTTTTATCAAAGATCTAAGACGATCTTCGAGTCCTCTCTCTCTCTCAAGTGTCTTGTTTCCTGGGTCACCCTGTATAACTTTTAGATTCAGCCAGCTTATAAAGTCTCATTTATTTTTAAGACAGGGTCGACTTTGAAGTGTCGCAACGCCTTGGGCTTTGATTTTACCGCTCTTACTCACTCATGCTTTTCTGTAGCCCTATACATGTACATTTTAGCTCTTTCCAGCCCTTGTTGTTAGCTTAGGTTTTTAAGAACTAATTGGCTAAATTCACTTAAATTTTTGCTTGAGAGCTTGATACCTTTAAATCACAATGAATACTTGACAAAATTTGATAAGTTTGATTTTCGAAGCTCAGGGACAAATTTCTTTTTCCAAGATGATCACTTGAAAGTGGAAGAAATGAGTTCATCTTCATGATAAGTTTATCTGGCAAAAGTCAATAATTTCTGAGATAAGAAATTTTTCAATATTGAAATGTAATAATGAGGGAAACTGCAAAATTAAAAGTTTTGTTCAACTCCATGTTTATCAAAAGTGTCCAGTCTGAACTAGATCAATTCTTTATTAAAATATAATTGTTCAAATCCTGTTGCAGAAAGAATACTGGTTTCTGTTTTCACTAAAACTTTAATACTACCAACAAGCTAATATTAAAACCCATATTTTCTTGCTAGTGAACTGAAAAACAACTTCAATGTGGAATTAACTGGTTTAATAAAGATATTACTTGTTTTGTTGACAAATATTGGTTAAAGGCCCCCCCCCCCTCG
>NW_019396893.1:90329-103747 GCF_000591075.1 Eurytemora carolleeae | reverse complement strand
TCTTTAGATAAAAAAGTAACTTTACTGTCCTGTCTAGTAAATTATACCATCTTTAGATAAAAAAGTAACTCTACTGTCCTGTCTAGTAAATTCTACCGTCTTTAGATAAAAAAGTAACTTTACTGTCCTGTCTTGTAAATTTTACCATCTTTAGATATAAAAGTAACTTGTAAATTTTACCATCTTTAGATAAAAAAGTAACTCTACTGTCCTGTCTAGTAAATTCTACCGTCTTTAGATAAAAAAGTAACTTTTCTGTCCTGTCTAGTAAATTATACCATCTTTAGATAAAAAAGTAACTTTACTGTCCTGTCTAGTAAATTATACCATCTTTAGATATAAAAGTAACTTTGCTGTCCTGTCTAGTAAATTCTACCGTCTTTTGATAAAAAAGTAACTTTACTGTCCTGTCTAGTAAATTATACCATCTTTAGATAAAAAAGTAACTTTACTGTCCTGTCTAGTAAATTATACCATCTTTAAATAAAAAAGTAACTTTGCTGTCCTGTCTAGTAATAAGTTTTAAACTTTCCTGATTTCTGAATGGTTCAGGTTAGCATACAAATAAGCCAAACAAATAAGACAAAAATTTTGAAAATGCTGTTACGTTAAAAAAATCAGTAAATTTTAAAGAAATAACATGGATCCGGATCCGAATCCACTTTTTTTCCAGTGCAGATCCTGGTTCCGGATCCAGATCCGCATTAGAATTAAATGGACCCTATGCACTGCCCCTGGTATTTGAACTAGATAAAATAGTTAACTACTTTTGATGTCACGTTGATTCAAGGGTTCCTTGAAATTAGTTAGAAAAAATAAACAAAGTTTGATCAGCCCCCTGCGCTTGCACACACGTTTGCACATTTTCAGAGCCGGAAATTTAGGCGAGTATCCTTGAACAAAACTAACGAGTTTTCTTTTAGGGGTCTATACATCTACGTAGCAGGAATTTTAGTTTCTAATTCTCAAGATTTTCCAAACCAAATAAACAACACCGCCCCCCCCCCACACACGTATCCCAGTAAATCATGATTCCGGAGAGTGAATGCCTGAATTTCATGCAAGTACCGTAAACAGGCCTAAGGGGGCTTTTCACAACGGGGAACTGGATCCTGGATCCAATGTTTCCAAAATCAAGATCTGTCAATTTAATCTCAGACAAGAAAAGGAGGGGAAATATCGGTGAACATCTTTAATTAAAAAAAAATCATTTTAAAATTTTTACCTTTAATTAAATCAATAATTTGGAACCTTCCCCTTTAAATGCATTTATTTTNTATATTGATATGGATAATGATATACAGGGTGTCCATTCTTATGTTTAACTAAGATATACTTTTGTTGGGCTAAGATATTCTTATGTTGGACTAAATTATTCTTATGTTGGACTAAGATATTCTTATGTTGGACTAAATTATTCTTATGTTGGACTAAATTATTCTTATGTTGGACTAAGATATATTTTTGTTGGGCTAAGATCTTATGTTGGACTAAGATATCCTTATGTTGTACTAAGATATTCTTATGTGGTACTAAGATATTCTTATGTTGTACTAAGATATCCTTATGTGGTACTAAGATATCCTTATGTTGTACTAAGATATCCTTATGTTGGACTAAGATATTCTTATGTTGGACTAAATTATTCTTATGTTGGACTAAATTATTCTTATGTTGGACTAAGATATACTTTTGTTGGGCTAAGATCTTATGTTGGACTAAGATATTTTTATGTTGGACTAAGATATTCTTATGTTGGACTAAATTATTTTTATGTTGGACTAAATTATTCTTATGTTGGACTAAATTATTCTTATGTCGGACTAAGATACACTTATGTTAGGCTGAGATATCCTTATGTTGGGCTAAGATCTTATGTTGGACTAAGATATTTTTATGTTGGACTAAGATATACTTATGTTAGGCGAGATATCCTTATGTTGTACTAAGATATACCTATGTTGGACTAAGATATTCTTATGTTGGACTAAATTATTCTTATGTTGAACTAAGATATACTTTTGTTGGGCTAAGATCTTATGTTGTACTAAGATATACCTATGTTGGACTAAGATATCCTTATGTTGTACTAAGATATCCTTATGTGGTACTAAGATATTCTTATGTTGGACTAAGATATTCTTATGTTGGACTAAATTATTCTTATGTTGGACTAAGATATACTTAGGTTGGACTAAGATATACTTGTGATGGACTTAGATATTCTAATATCGGACTAAGATATTCTTATGTTGGACTAAGATACTTTTATGTTGGACTAAGATATTCTTATGTTTAACTAAGATATACTTTTGTTGGGCTAAGATATTCTTATGTTGGACTAAGATATTTTATGTTGGACTAAGATATTCTTATGTTGGACTAAATTATTCTTATGTTGGACTAAATTATTCTTATGTTGGACTAAGATATACTTATGTTGGGCTGAGATATCCTTATGTTGTACTAAGATATTCTTATGTTGGACTAAGATATTCTTATGTTGGACTAAGATATACTTTTGTTGCGCTAAGATCTTATGTTGGACTAAGATATTTTTATGTTGGACTAAGATATACTTATGTTGGACTAAGATATTCTTATGTTGGACTAAGATATTCTTATGTTGGACTAAGATATACTTTTGTTGCGCTAAGATCTTATGTTGGACTAAGATATTTTTATGTTGGACTAAGATATACTTATGTTGGACTAAGATATTCTTATGTTGGACTCTTGATATTCTTTTGTTGGACTAAGATATACTTTCGTTGGACTAAGATATACCTATGTTGGACTAAGTTTAACTAATGTTGGTCTAAAATATTTTTATGTTGGACTAAGTTATACTTATGTTGGACTAAGATATCCTTATGTTGGACTAAGATATTCTTATGTGGTACTAAGATATTCTTATATTGGACTAAATTATTCTTATGTTGGACTAAGATATACTTAGGTTGGACTAAGATATACTTATGTTGGACTAAGATATACTTGTGATGGACTTAGATTGTTGGACTAAGATATTCTTATGTTGGACTCTTGATATTCTTATGTTGGACTAAGATATACTTTCGTTGGACTAAGATATACCTATGTTGGAATAAGTTTAACTAATGTTGGTCTAAAATATTCTTATGTTGGACTAAGTTATACTTATGTTGGACTAAGATATTCTTATGCTGGACTAAGATATTATTATTTTGAACTACAGTGAGAACCAGAAAACTGTTAATTAAAAAGACGACATCATAGCAATACTTCAGCGTATTTGATGTTGTTACAATTTATTAAATCAGTCATTAAAAAAAATGAGTATGCACAATTTCTGTGTCTCATTTTGTTCATTGGATTATACAAGAAATGAGGATTGGATTATCCAAGAAATGAGGATTGGATTATACAAGAAATGAGGATTGGATTATACAAGAAATGAGGATGAGATCTACAAGAAGATCCATATTGAACTGCTTGAAGTCTCACTGTTTTTCACTTAATTTACAAGCTATTAATTGAAACAAGATTAGGGTTTTTTTTTGTCCAAGATTAGGACATGTTGGACCAAGATTTGGATATATTTTTGTTCAAGATTAAGACATGTTGGACCAAGATTTGGATATATTTTTGTCCAAGATTCAAAGATATGCCGGACCAAGATTTGGATACATTTCTGTCCAAGATTTGATATGTTAAACCAAGATTAAGACATGTTGGACCAAGATTTGGATATATTTTTGTCCAAGATTAAAAGATTTGCTGGACCAAGATTAGGATAGATTTTTGTCCAAGTTTAAAAGATATGCTGGACCAAGATTAGGCTATTTTTTGTGGACCAAGATTTGGATATATTTTTGTCCAAGATTAAGAGATGTTTTGGACCAAGATTAGGATATATTTTTTGTCATTACAAAACTTCATTGTTAAACATAAAGGTACGGTCCGGGAATCAAATGAGACATTTAAAGTTTAAACGTCACGAATTCAACAATAAAGGAATGTAACAGTAGTTTATAATTAAATGCATAATGTTAAATGTTCTGTTGTATAATTTTATTCATTCTATTTCATGCTATTGCATATCATGTTTATATTTTAAATAATATTTATAAGGTTTCTTTTTTACTTCCAACATCCGAAATCAATCAATGTCGATTCTTATATTTTAAATTTTAATTAAAATTATTTTAATACCTCATAAAGTCTTTCAGAAATAGATTTTTAAAATTTACCAAGTGAAAATAATCAAGTTTCTAGAAATAATATTTTTTCATTCTCATGTCCTTTTTCAACTTTTTAAGCAACATTTAGTAAAAAAAAGTATTTTTTCTTGTACAATCTCATTGATACCCTGGGGATGACATGGGCTAATAAAAATCATTTAATTTTTAAAAATATAATTTTTTTTCAAATTCGATCTTTATATTCCACAGGAAACCTCGGGCACTCAAACTAGTTTATAATTATCGAGAATTCCTGAAAGTGTAAACAGAAGAGATATGCTTGCTTACCCAGAGTTGATTATTATGATAGTAGGCATCGAGGAGCCCGATGATATTCTCATGACGTAATTCATGCAGAATTTCAATCTCGACTGTGAAATCAGACAACTCCTCCTCATTCTGGAAATAAATAAATATAAGTTTAAAAAATAAATGAATATCAATATGTTACACATAAGAATAAGAAAAGATTGACATCGGAAGTGAGGAACTGATCGCCCCGTTCATATCATATCATAATCTGAGTTCGTTTCCCTTTTCACTTTGTTCCTTTAGCAACCGATTTTCCTTTTTTTATTTTTTTTTGTGATTTTAACATATTTTTCAGATTGATTTTGATCGTAAGAACTGATAAGCTTCAATCCAGACCGAAATATATTTTCAAGAAATCTGGAACTAACGCAAATTTTATTTACTCTGTAAGGTTTGGAGCATTCCAACACCGAATTTCACATATCAACTGTTCCCGTAGTTATAAGACCCTCAAATCATCTGATAAAAAGTGATGGATATGTTTTACATATTGATGATTCTGTAATAAATACAAGAAAAGAAATTGACAGAATTTTAGAGAAAGAAAAACGACCATAGCTTCTTAGAAGAGGTTTACAGATCACCATTGATCACTTTTTTTATGAACATAAAATAAACCTTTGTACTCGCATTTTATTATAGATGTAGTTTTATTTTTATTGTCAATGAAATTAAAATGCTGTTTTGATTTACTGAAGTTTTATTTTTACCAAATATAATTTAATCTGAAACAGTGCTTAAGACCTGATGCATTGGATCCCCGACATTGTAGCTCCTTGGATCCGGATCCTCAAAAAAATATGCGGATCCACGGATCCGGATCCAAGGGGCAAAATATCAACCCAAAACTGAATAAATAAGCAAAAGAAGAGGAACAAATCAGTGAGTCTTTGAGAAGGATTTGGATCCGCATCCCTGTTTTCAGTACGGATCCAGGATCCGGATCAAAATGAAATGGATCCTTCAGGATTTATTTTAGAATACCTCTATGTTTACTTTTTTACAGTGCTTAGGATCCATTTAATTTTGAAGCGGATCCGGATCCAGGAAGCCAAAATATATTGCGGATCCAACGGATCCGAATCCTAAGCACTGTTTTTTTATAAACATTAAAATAAACTTCTCGCATTTTAGTGTCAAGTAACAAAATTTTAATTAAGACTCAAGAAAACTTTTTGCTCAAAAAAAACATATTTTTAGTGAGTAACTAATGACTCCTCATTATTACCTTTATTTTTATTCAATGGCAAATAAACTTTTTGCATAAAAAAAGAAAAACAGAAAATAAGTTTATTACAATTTTTTAGTAACAGAAATAATAATGGGAAGGGAAAAAAATGTAATTCTGAAACCAAATTATCTAATCTGAACCAATTAACAACAAAAACAAATTCTTCATGGATATATATTTTGAACAGTTTGTCAACAAATTTCGTTATAAATTTACGATTTTTAAAAATTTTGGGAATATAACTAAAAAAATAAACATCAAAAAACAAGTTTTAGATCCCTTTCCAATAATGGTTAACGAAAATTCGTATATTTTCAATAATTTAATAGAACTCTAAAAAAATTGCACTCGCTACTTTAACAAACATATAAAATGAGGAAAAAATAATTTTTGAATTCCGTCCTATATAAACGATTTTTCAAAATATCTTTTACATGATAGGTTTAAATAAAAGTTTCCAGGGAAATTACGCTTACAGTCTCTTAAAAATCAAACAGTAAAATGTACCTCAAGCTGGCAGATCTTTGCTGCTGCAAGCCTATTTGTGACTCTGTGCCGTGCTTTATGAACCTTCCCAAAAGCTCCATCTCCCAACTCTCCCACAATTTCCCAAATATCTTCTGGGATTGTATCACATTTAATATGTTGAAAACATCCTCGTTTCTTTTTACTGTCGTTTCCGATATTTAGAACTTTTTTCAAACTGCTTAAAAACGACATGATTCTCACTGTGTAGTTTATACACTAATATTTGAATAGAACGATATCACTGAATTTACCCCATTAGTATCGGAGTTTAAATCACTTGTAAAACATTAAAGCCTTAGTCACCATTTTTACAACCGACATGATAATAGTTAGTTAGAACTTTAGAAGTGCACTAGCACTAGATAGGGTGCGCAGCTGTGTATGTGTTTCTATTCTGTGTATTTCTCTACCTGCCTTCTTACTTCTTATGCAGATTGCAGACAAACTCCCGAGTCCGGAAAAATTGCAAACCTTTCTCTGGGACAGCGCATTTTAGGGATAAACTTAAATTACACATTTACGAATATATTCACGTTTTTAGTGATTATTAAGGAGATGTCTGGATTTTACGTTACAATTGTAACGATTAAGCTCATTATGTGCAAACCAGAAAACTGTTGAATAAATGTCGTCTTTGCTTTTCCTTTTTCTTGAGGGAGGGAAACCCTGGCCACCATATGCCTCCACTTAACAGTAATTCGAGCCTCCTAGTTTGCTATGTTCAGCTAGCTACCTATTTATATATATTATAAAATGTGATCTGTTTGTTTTGTATCCAATAAGTGTTAAAACGGCTGAACCAATTGGTTCAAAAAATTGTGTGGCAACTCTAAGGATTATCATTGGTCAGAATTGAACTATTTTGCCTCCACTGTTTTTATAAATTAACCAATTCAAACAGAAAAATATGCTAAAATATTTGTTTTTTTTTTCATCACATGAATTTTGCTGGAAAGGGGCTGCGCTGCTCATTTGACATTTTGACATGAAATTTGGGAAAATATCACAGTAAAAATTGTGCACTACAAATGAAGTCTCAATTAGGGCTGAGCACCTTCTGACATTTTTTAAAATTGTTCCGTTCCATTCTAGAATTAGGGCCTTCAGCTAGATCATTTGTTCTGTTTCCTTTTTTTCCAATCATTCTGTTCTTGTTCCGTTCCATTCTGTTCTTGGTGTTCTTAGTCAAAGAACAGTCTGTTCTGTCAGTCAGTTCTGTTCGGTTCTTGGTGTTCTTAGTCAAAAAAACAGTTCCATTCCTGTTAAGTTCTTTGTCCAGACGCCCCGTTCCTTGAAAAGGGGGGTATACAATTTTTAAATTTAGAAAAAATGATCAATTTTAGGACAGACCCCAGGATTTAATATTTTAAACCATTAAAAAGAACATGGCTTGGCTCAAAATTAAAATTTCAATATAATAAAGTAAATTGTACTTAAAAAAAGAATGTAAACAATGCCGGACAAGTGTGGTAGGACGGAATAATGGTGAATTATGACATTATTTGTGGTCGGACAATTGAAAGGTTATTATGCCTTCCCTCCCTCATTAATTTGACTGTTATACAGAGCGTCCCATATCATATTAGATTATCTCCAATCTTTAACGCCAAAATACGCACATAATACTAAAAAAATCTAGCATTTTCTGCAAACAAAACTCCTATTAGCCTTATTCATTTTTTTAAAATGATTCATTCTTCTTAGATTTTCTGATTTATCCCCCAAATTGTAATTTAGACCCAATGATGAGGTCTAAATTGATGTGGGACACCCTGTAGTTATATAGTGAACTTTTCAATTTAAGAAGTGCAATGACAAATCTCTGGAAGCTACACAATATGCTGGGAAGCCTCGGATGAAAAAATTATAAATAAATGAATTAGATTGTTTTAAAATTTGACACTTATAACTGAAATAAATTTATTTCTGACGTTAACTCACGCCCGCTTGTTTTTTGGACGTGACACCAGGAGGTTGAACGGTTTTCTGGAGTATGCTTGGGAATTGACTAATTCCAGTGTCCGCCGCTAGAAGTCTCTGTATACCGGTTAAGAACGCGCGTTAGCGGCGCAACTGTTTTTACGCCCGACTTTCCCAGGGCCCTCGACTTCCCTTCACATAAGAAATATAAGAGAGTAAACCCTATAAATCCTACTCTGCGGGACTCAAGTCTGACCAATCTCCTTTCCGCTATTCTTATGTTCAGGATTTTATGTATGAGTCATCATACCAATATAGTTACAAATGTCGTCTTTCATGTTATATTGATATGGATAATGATATACTCGATATACAGGGTGTCCCAAAAAACTATTTAATTCAGTGACGTATGTTACAAAAGTTGTCTTTCATGATATATTGATATGGATAATGATATACAGGGTGTCCCAATAAACATGGGAATTCAGTGACGAATAGTTAAAAGTCGTCTTTCATGATATATTGCTATGTAATGGTATACAGGGTGTCCCAATAAACATGGTCTGGGCTTGCACCGCATGAAAAAATGTTTACCTTAAAACCTCTGAAAATGTAAAGATTCATCAAATAAAACTATTATAGCAATAATTACAAACATAATTTAATTTTTTAATAGATATTTTGTTTGTTTTGAAACATATGTTTTCATGTCGATTAAACAATTTGTCAAAGAAGTACAAAAAGTATGAATTGCATATAAAAACAATAAAAATTGTCAAACGAAATATGTTTAGAATTCGAAGGTTATAATGATCTGTATCTGTAAAAAAAACAGTTCCCTTACTTTTTTCACTTTTTGTTTTCTTTTTCTGTGCCCCTCTCCTGGAAAAAGGGGACACATGTCCCTTCCGCCCCCCTGGCCCCTAAAGCTACGCGTTGCTTGTGAACCACGACTTTTATGAGGATGCACTGAAAATCAACTGACACTGTATTCATATTGAGTATACGAACAGAATAATCTATTTATGCTATTGGGTATATAATATATATATATATAATATAGTATATAGGACATTTTTGTGTTAAAAGTATTATAGCTTGTTGTGAGTTCTAAGCCATTTTGGTTTCGTATTTTATTTCTTTTTTGCATGCTTTTTTGTTTTTATCCAATTTCTTGTTTTCAAGTTATTTTGGGATACTATGCATACAGTGAGAACCAGAAAACTCTGGAATATATAAGAAGTTTAGACTTAAGTTTTGACATTAAGAATAAGTCCAATGAACATACGAGCTGCATTAATTTTGCAGTGTAAACAGACTCATTTCACTTTAAAAGTTACCTAATAAGTTATGTAGTAAAACTATTTGCTTTGCAACAAGATCAAGTATTCTTAGGTATTGCTATAATGTCGGCTTCCTATTGTACAGTTTTCTGATTTTCACTGAATTATTTCGTTATTATGTTTAATTTGATACACAATAGTTTTCGTGATTTTATGTTCTTTTTTGATGTTTTCTAGTTTTCATGTCTTTATGCTTTCTTGTTTTCATGTTTTCTTTTTTGGTGTTTTCTTGTTTTCATGTCTTTATGTTTTCTTGTGTTCTCTGCTTTCTGTTTTCTTGTTTTCTTGTTTTCATGTTTTCAATTGTTAATTCTTATTTTCATATTTTTCTGTTTTCATGTTTTCTGTTTTGTTGTTTTCATGTTTTCATGTTTTTATGTTTTCATGTTTTCATGTTTTCTTTTATCTTGTTTTCTTGTTTTCTTGTTTTCTTGTTTTCAGGTTTTCATGTTTTCATGTTTTTATGTTTTCATGTTTTCATGTTTTCATGTTTTTATGTTTTCATGTTTTCTTTTATCTTGTTTTCTTGTTTTCTTGTTTTCAGGTTTTCATGTTTTCATGTTTTTATGTTTTCATGTTTTCATGTTTTCTTTTATCTTGTTTTCTTGTTTTCTTGTTTTCTTGTTTTCATGTTTTCATGTTTTCATGTTTTCATGTTTTCATGTTTTCATGTTTCCTTTTTATCTTTTTTCCTTGTTTTCTTGTTTTCATGTTTTCATGTTTTAATGTTTTCTTGTTTTCATGTATTCTTGTTTTCATGTTTCTTGTTAATTCTTGTTTTAATATTTTTATGTTTTTTTGGTCCCGATCGGTTCAGCCGTTTTGACGTTTATTAGGTACAAACAAACAAGCAGACAGACAGACAAACAGACAGACAAGCCATTCCTGGTTTATATATAGATGGATATTATTAGTATATTATTCTAATAGTATTAGTATTGGTATATTATTCTAATAGTATTAGTATTGCTATATTATTCTAATAGTATTAGTATAAGTATATTATTCTAATAGTATTAGTATTGGTTTATTATTCTAATAGTATTAGTATTGGTATATTATTCTAATAGTATTAGTATTGGTATATTATTCTAATAGTATTTGTATTGGTATATTATTCTAATAGTATTAGTATTGATATAGTATTCTTTTAGTATCATTAGTATATTAGTATATTATTCTAATCTTTATTTTGTGATATTACCCCTTTTCCTTTTCAACGAAAGAAAGAAAAAGAACACTTACAAAGCTCTAAAAAGTTGCTGACATAAATAGAGACACGAAATCAAAAAAACTGCATTTAAACTATGAATAAAATCTTATTTTTGTTTACATTAAAGAAAACTCCGAAAATCAGAACTAGATCTATAATAAGAGGGAGAGACCATCTATGCATGGTAGTGGAGCTTGTTATTTAAAAATTGTAAAAAACGTTTCTTCTGCCGGCTGAAACAACTGGTAAAATTTTACAAAAGACTTTACGCTCTTATTTTCAAATTGTAACTAACTATCATGCATAGCCGGTCTCTCCCTTTAACTGTCATCCTCCCATTCCACAGTTTTATGGGTCACACTGTACAAAATCAAATTTTGAAATCCAGAAAACAATATTTCCGGTTTGCATCAGTGATTCCTCTGTGTAGATATGGGCATCGTATTTTTTGAACGAAAAAAATACTTTGAAGAAAAAGGGTGTCGTTTAGAAGAAAAAAACGAACGATGTACAAATGAAATGGATCGTTCAACGAAATGAAAAATCAACGTTTTTTAAAACGAACGAAAAAATACGATTGAAAATCGTTCGAACGAACTTGAAAAAACGATTGTTTTATTAATGAACGAACAAATTTTGCAAAGGATTTAGAAAAATTATCGTTTTTACTGAACGAACTATTTATTAGAACACATTTTTTTTGAATGCTAGTTTTTTATTGAAAGAACGATTTTCCTGAACAAATGATTTTACTGAATATTCTCTCAGTAAGAAAACGAAAAAGTTAAAAATTTAGTGAACATATTTAGAACGAACGAAATCAATTTGGTTGAACTGTTGATAAAAACTAACGAAATGGGTTGTTCATGAACGATGAACGAACAAAATGAAAAAAATCAAACGTGCCCATCTCTACCTCTGTGAAGTACCGAATTTTCTTCTTCTGGAAAATCTCTCTTCCGAAAATCTAAAATGACTCATATATTGGTCCAACCATGAGCCAGCCTTGGGTTCCTAGAACACCTAGGCACAAAATATACGTTAACCATTTAATTCAAGCCGAGGCTTTCTTCCCCCCCCCCCCCTCCTACCCCTATAGGTGTGTTACAGATCTATACTTACCTGCACATAGAGGGGGGGGGGGGGTTCTGTATGTTAAGAATAAAAATAAAATTAAAACATTTTATTGATAATTTTAGAGCTAAATAATTAAAAATGAAAAATGAAAAAATTAAATAATAAAAGTGTAAATGAGGGGGGGGGAGGATATATATTTATATATGTATATATAGAGGAGACCCGCATACAAAGCTGTCTCTCTTAGTAAGTATATAT
Source organism: Eurytemora carolleeae (assembly GCF_000591075.1). Taxonomy (NCBI): domain Eukaryota; kingdom Metazoa; phylum Arthropoda; class Copepoda; order Calanoida; family Temoridae; genus Eurytemora; species Eurytemora carolleeae. Next base: position 91,642 of record NW_019396893.1, on the reverse strand, counting down.
ACCACAGGACCGGACAGTTGTTTAAATGCTGCCAACCGGTGAACATGTATCACGTGAGCTCCTAAAATAAACTTTTTAAAACAAGTTTTTCATTTTTTCTTCTGCTCCTAATATTGCAAAACACCACGACATCTGCTCTAGAAGGTATTTAAATAATATAGAATATTGTTTTACTATCTATAAAAAATATTAAGACCTTTTTACCTTGTTTTTAAAACATATATTTTGCATGATTTGCCAGAGTTGGATTATGGGTGTAACAAATATAGCACCAAATATTCAATTTCACAATATTTGCAAAATTCATCATTTTTACAACCGACCTCAATAAGTTTCTGAATCAAAACAAAAGGTATTGTTTATATTTATTAGAAATCTAAACCATACTTGGACTTCTTTTTTCATGCTTAAAAAACATTTTAGTGGTGAAAGTTGCTTAAAAATATACATAATTTTTAAAATGCAATAATTTTTAAAAATCTGTTAAATTGAATAATTGAAAAAAAGCATCAGATGTATCAAGATTATCAATAAAAGTATTTACGTGTTTCTGGTAGCATTGTAAACAAACATGGTATTGTCTAGCCTGGGAGCAATGTAAACAAACATGGTATTGCCCAGCCTGGGAGCAATGTAAACAAACATGGCATTGCCCAGCCTGGGAGCAATGTAAACAAACTTGGTACTGCCCAGCCTGGGAGCAATGTAAACAAACATGGTACTGGCCAGCCTGGGAGCAATGTAAACAAACATGGTACTGCCCAGCCTGGGAGCAATGTAAACAAACATGGTACTGCCCAGCCTGGGAGCAATGTAAACAAACATGGTACTGCCCAGCCTGGGAGAACAAACATGGTACTGCCCAGCCTGGGAGCAATGTAAACAAACATGGTACTGCCCAGCCTGGGGTTGTTTATATTCCATCAAGAACCTGCAGTACACAATATTGTATTCAAATAATTACGGTAATAATAAGGCAATATAATATGCATTTTATAGTTATTACACTGTTTAGATAGAACCAAGGATGTAATGCAAGGAAAGTTAATTGAAGTTACGTACATATTGAAACCAGTTCTCTCTGGGCGGAATTTGTAAACAAGAATAGAGGCCTCAGTGTTCGTTTAGTATCAGAGGAGGTTAAAAGCATTTAATTCTGATAATTTTGATAATTCACATAATAGTTTCCTATGACCAGAATAATTCATTGATTTTTTTTGTGAAAGATGGATCCCATGCCAGGCCTCGACATCCGTCTTGTGTTTACATTACCGCCCAGAGACAGTACACTGCAGTACAAAAGATGCCTACAC
>NW_019396893.1:24452-90118 GCF_000591075.1 Eurytemora carolleeae | reverse complement strand
CCCCCCCCCCCCCCCCTCCAAAAAACTGATAGAAGTGTGCCCATGCATTTTACAGCGATAACTCCAATCTCATGCACGGTGCAAAATTTGATTATATTCGTTCATTGTTGTTTTAACCATTTTTGTTCAGAAAAAAAGCAAATGAGAGTTTACAAGTTTACAACTAACTTTGATTTTTCAAACCTATCTATATCTCTGCAACCTGATGTAGTAGACCTTTGATATTTCAAACAATGGATCTAGCTAGAACCACCTATATATACTCTTATTTAAATAACAAATGTTGCCAACTAAGCATAACAAGTTATTTCACGATTTACATAAACATAAAACATTTCTTAGATTAAAAGACGGAATAATGATGTTTACATTTAAAACTAAAAGATTAAAATTCAAATTATGAAATGCTTGGAATCGGCGCGACGTGCGTACTGCGTATTCTACACAATTGACATTTACACAATTATAAAATGGTTCACGGACTCAACGGTATAGAACTGAATAGAAGAAGGATCGACAGGAGATGTTAACGCCCGTTAGCTCTTATACGCCAATTATGAATAAATCCAGATATTTATTTGTAGTAACCCTGCGGTGGCAACGTTGCCTGTGGTATTAAAGGGACTGTAAGTGTAATCTCAAATGACCCTCCATGCAAAGATGGCAATGCCCGATTCACAACGGTACCCTTGAAACCTTAATCTAATAAAAATATCGAATATACCGTTAATACCGTCGTCATTCGGAGTTTCTTCATTGCTTCTTATAAACAAGAAATGTGCATTGCGCAAGTCACTTTCACAGAGAAACCACAAATGAAAATAAACATTTTAAAGAAAGAAAAACATGGATATCTAAATCATACTTGATCAGACATAGCTTTCAAGAGAAATCGGCTGACCGGGCTCGTTACCATCTTTGCATGGAGGGTCACTTGAAATTACGCTTTATACAGTTCATTTAACCAGACAAAACTGACGACATTTTCCCCCAGGGTTGGTTGGGGATTGGGAAGGGGCAAAGTATAGGGTTGAGGGGGAAGGGGGGAAGGGTGGGAGGAGTTGGAGGGGGTTTTCTTGTAAAATGTCCTTTGTCACGGTCATGGATCCAGATTAGATACTGTCCGAATCACAATCATCTAAAGCTGCCTAAACTGCAATATTTCGGAAAATTGAATATATTTGAATATATTTCAAATATATAAACAAACTTTTCATTAGAAACTTATTTGAAGTACCGGACCATCTTCTAGGGAGATTAATGTGAGAAGAGACTATCCATGTAATCTTCTTCTAGGGAGATTAATCGGAGAAGAGACTATCCATGTAATCTTCTTCTAGGGAGATTAATGTGAGAAGAGACTATCCATGTAATCTTCTTCTAGGGAGATTAATCGGAGAAGAGACTATCCATGTAATCTTATTCTAGGGAGATTAATCGGAGAAGAGACTATCCATGTAATCCCCTTCTAGGGAGATTATCCATGTAATCCCCTTCTAGGGAGATTAATATAAGAGACTATCCATGTAATCCCCTTCTAGGGAGATTAATATAAGAGACTATCCATGTAATCTTCTTCTAGGGAGATTAATGGGAAAAGAGACTATCCATGTAATCTTCTTCTAGGGAGATTAATGGGAGAAGAGACTATACATGTAATCCCCTTCTAGGGAGATTAATGTGAATAGAGACTATTCATGTAATCCCCTTCTAGGGAGATTAATGTGAGAAGAGACTATCCATGTAATCCTCTTCTAGGGAGATTAATATGAAAAGAGACTATTCACGTAATCCCCTTCTAGGGAGATTAATATGAAAAGAGACTATTCATGTAATCCCCTTCTAGGGAGATTAATGTGAGAAGAGACTATCCATGTAATCCTCTTCTAGGAAGATTAATATGAAAAGAGACTATTCACGTAATCCCCTTCTAGGGAGATTAATATGAAAAGAGACTATTCATGTAATCCCCTTCTAGAGAGATTAATATGAGAAGAGACTATTCACGTAATCCCCTTCTAGAGAGATTAATGTGAGATGAGACTAGCCATGTAATCCCCTTCTAGGGAGATTAATGTGAGATGAGACTATCCATGTAATCCCCTTCTAGGGAGATTAATATCAAAAGAGACTATTCATGTAATCCCCTTCTAGGGAGATTAATGTGAGAAGAGACTATTCATGTAATCCCCTTCTAGGGAGATTAATATGCAAAGAGACTATTCATGTAATCCCCTTCTAGGGAGATTAATGTGAGAAGAGACTATTCATGTAATCCCCTTCTAGAGAGATTAATGTGAGATGAGACTATCCATGTAATTTCAAATGATTCACAATTTAAAAGAGTGTCATGTCCGATTCACATTGAATCCCTTTAATAGTCCCTTTAATAGTTCCTTTAATTGTCCCTTTAATAATTCCTTTAATAGTCCCTTTAATAGTCCCTTTAATTGTCCCTTTAATAGTCCCTTTAATAGTCTCTTTAATAGTCCCTTTAATAGTCCCTTTAATAGTCTCTTTAATAGTCCCTTTAATAGTCCCTTTAATAGCCTCTTTAATAGTCGCATTATCAGTCGCTTTTATAGTCCCTTTAATATTCCCTTTAATAGTCTCTTTATTAGTCCCTTTAATTGTTCCATTTAATTGTCTCTTTAATAGTCGCAATATCAGTCGCTTTTAAAGTCCCTTTAATATTCACTGGAAGAGTTCCAATTTAATAGTCCCTTTAAGTTTCTTATTATTCATTATTCATGTATTAAAATTAATACAGAAAGGACATTTTTATGATAAATGTTTTTTTTGATTATGTAAACAAGGAAAGTTTAAACAAAGGAAGTTTTAGTTAGTTAGGGGAGCAGTGCCACTATAATTAGGAAGTTGTGGAGGGAGGAGGGTGCAAATTCAGTTAAATCAGTAGGGTGGGGAAAATTATCGATTATACTTTGATGAGTAATCAAGAAAATACCAGTTTTTCAATTCTGGTTTCCCGGCCATATCAGTCTTAGGATTAATATCATCTCTTTTTAGGTTGGAAAATATTTGTTTTTACAGGTTTTTATTTAGTATTTACACATATATACGAAACAAAATGTTTAAATTCATATATTTAAATACAATTTTTGAAAATATATATTTTTACTTAGTTTAGAATAAAAAATTTCTTTTCCCGTGGTTTAAATTTTCTTTAATAATCAATTTACAACAAAAATAAAACCAATACTTTACATTCGGCAGTTGATTAAAATAATTAATATACATTTAATTAAATTTTAGGTAATAAAAGTTTTGTTTGAGATTTTGGTTTTTGAATTAACTAAAACAAAGTTTGCGTCTTTGGCATAAATAACTTGAATGTTTTGATTCAGAATTCAGTAGTTTAAACATTTTAGAAAAATTAAAAGATTATTAACATTTCTTTATGCCAATACAAATTTAACAATTGCAATTTTTGGACTGAAAAAATAAAATTTAATTATAAACTTTTCAAAATGAAACAGTTTACAAAGAATTTGAGTTTCACATTTTCCAATCCCTATATTTTTGCCCCCTGATGGTGTAAACCTTAATATTTCAAGCAATTAGACTAATTGATCTAATATAGTTAGAAATACCAAAGGTCTAGAACATTGGTTTGCAAAGTTATATGGATTATATGGATTATATGGATTATATGGATTATATGGATTATATGGATTAGAAAATCAAGGTTTGGGAATAGACCCAGTTCCTTTGCAAGGTTATTTATTAATTATGAGACTTAGAGACGACTATACAAGGTTTGGGAATAGACCCAGTTCCTTTGTAAGGTTATTTATTAATTATGAGACTTAGAGACGACTATATAAACATTCTGCAATTTTATTTCTTTAAGGAAATAAAATATTGATAAATAATAGTTTTTTTTGTATTTCCTTACTTTTGACTGATAGGCCTCGAATTTTCATCAAGGTTTCGTATTGTTGAATATGATCTGTTTAATACTACAACTTTTATACAAAGTTGCATATATATGAATTTTCGTGTAAATTTGACACAGTTTTGTATCAATTTCTCGAGACAGAAACATCAGATAGATGTCTTATATGTATCGATCAACACCTGAGATTCTCAGGTTTCATCCTATACTCCCTTTCATTTTTCCTTTACTGTCCCTTTAAGGAACTATTTAAAACTTAATTTTTAGTTGAGTAGGTCGACTTTCATAACTTTAATAACTTTTAATAACTTTAATAACTTAATAACTTTAATAATCAGACAAAGCTATTTATTTAAAATGTTTCATGTCGTTGTTATAGTATCATATTTTGTGGATAACCCTGCATGCTTCCAGGAAATGACGAGGCATTTCACAGAAAATGATAATTTATAATTGGCGATGAGATATTAGTTTTTTTCTCCTATCATCGATTCTGATTCTGATAAAGGAATTGAGTCTTTGCCACAAATTCTGATTTTTAATCCCTATTTCTTTCCAATCCAATGTCGTAGACTGTAGATGTTTAATAATTCAAGTTTGAAATATCAAAGGTTTACATCATCTTGTTGTAGAGATATTGGGATTAGAAAATTGAGATTTGTGGCAAGCACTCAATTCCTTTAGATACTTATATTTTAGTGATTAACTAATTAATTGCATACACAAGTTCGTTTCTTTCTTCAGTAGACAAAACTGTGCCAAATTTATGCGGCATTGCGGTTACGACTTTGGGAACTCGTTTCTCCTCTCACTCCTGTATGCCGAGTACATTAGCGCCTGATCCAAGAAGGGTTCAGTCATGTGCATGTTTGTTTTCTATTCTGAACCAATAGAAATTGCATGGTGGTAACATCTGTCTTTCTATCTATCTCATTATCCAATTAGAGATAAATCCATTATATCGGCGCTAACAGTGAATGGAAATATTTACTTCTTCTGAAACTATAGTGCTTTAGTTTTGTTTGGAAGCACATAAGAAAATTTTAAACATTTTTTCTTTTGAATGGATTTTCAAAAACAATAAATATAAACTCGAATTTACTGCATAAATTATTTTTCCATTATAGAAAGAAACAAGAAATGACATAAATGAATATGGCCCTAAATGCGTCAATAAACAAAACAGTGAAATTAATCCCATATTAAAAATTTAAAAAAAAAATCATTGAAAATTGAGTTTGAAACCATGGTATTCTAGTGTATATAAATACTTGTATGGGAACTCACCTTTGCCTGGAAACGATGAATTTTTAACCCAAGCTAATAACATTTCCATGGCTCAACCAATAACAATGTTTGCGTATGAAAATTTGAGGCAAATTGGTCAAGGGATTTCTGTGTTATATCGGGCGTACTAAGAATGTAATGCAAGGAAAGTTAATTGCAGTTGAGTATACTCTGCGTACATATTGAAACCAGTTCTCTTTGGGCGGAATTTGTAAACAAGAATAGATGCATCAGTGTTCGTTTAGTTTAGTTTGAAAATTTTGATAATTCACATATTAGTTTCCTATGACCAGAATATTTCATCGATTTTTTATGTGAAAGATGGATCCCATTTTAGGCTTCCACATCCGTCTTGTGTTTACATTACCGCCCAGTGACAGTACACTGCAGTACAAAAGATGTCTACACTTCTGAAATAACTTTCCTTGCCTTACAATCCTTGGGGCATACAAACAAACATAAATACACACAAACAGAGATTATAACTTTTTATTTATAGATATGAAAATTGAAATTAAAGATTAAGCCTAATTATTTGTCAGAAAAAAAATACATATATGAGTTACATTACAATTTGCAATAATCTTGAAATAATATTTTTGGTGCGTCTAAGAATAATAAAGTTCAACTGTAAACAATGGGTTTAAAACATGAATTCATCAAATGAAACAATGTAAAGATTTAATAGGCCCATGTGTCAGACTTGGGCATTTATGTATTTTTTACTTTTTAAGCGGTTTTAATTGTTTTGCATGGTAGGTTTTAAAGTTAAGCATTTTGAAAAAAAGTTTTCTTGGGTTCATTTTCTTTATATTTTATTTAACTTCAAAGCATAAGAGAAAACAAATAAGTAATCACAATATACAATGAAATTTACACCCGCCTAACCAGTATTGGTTGTTTAGTTAAGTTAGTTAGGGTTCATTGCTTTATGTTCGGTGTTCAGTTTTAAGTGTTTCTAATAAAACTCCCATAGTTTTCCAAAAACAATTGTTGAGAGACAACTTTAAAAATTATCATTGGTCAAAGACAAATTCATTACACTCATATGAAATCTAACTTTTTTTAATGGAGACAATTATCAATTTTCAAAAATTTTCCATTTTGAAATTTTGTTTCTATTTACTATTCAGTTTGGACCCGCCTAACCACGTTGGGTTGTTTTACATTGGTCCAACAAACTTTAATTATTTTTTGTTTCAGATCCTTTCCTCGGACGTGAACACCAGCAGCAATCTAGGCATTAGGGGAACATTAAAAAATGATTTTTTCATAAAAATATTTCTTTGGACAAAAACATCTCTTGGAGAATNGTTTATTTTCATTTGCGGTTTCTGTGTGCAAGTGAGAATGCAATGGAGAAACTCAAGGGTTTCCAGTTCCACCGTTCCACGCAACAGTAGATTTTCTTGCGCGCAACAGTTTCGTGCAGTTTTTGCACGAAATGACCTTTTTTGCACAACATTTCGTATCAATACGAAACCAGAAATTGCGCATTCCTTTATAAAAAGCTGGTTTTTTGGTATGCAACAATTTTCATTTAATCCCGCCCCTTTTAATGAATTTAATATTTACAAAGGAATATTTACAAATATTTACAAAGGAATGTCATTTACTCTCAGACAAATTAGAATCAATGGAAATTTTTCTGACAGTAACTGATACATTTATACGAAATAAATTATTATTTTTTTGCACAAAATTGCGCATAAATGCAGAATTATAAAATTTTTTTACAATGTTTTTTTACAATGCGCAATTATGTCAAAATTTCGTGCAATTTTTACTCGAAACTGAAGAAAATTTTTGCTCAATTATTGCACGAAATTTGTGCAAAAAATTCGATTGGAAACCCTAACTTTTAGGGAAAAAAAAACTTTAAGTCAGGAAACAACCGTATCTTCCGCATTTTTATGAGGGTACCGTTATTAATCGAGCAATGTCATCTTTATATGGATAATCACTTGAAATTACGCGTACAGTCCCTTTACCGTAAATACATTTTAGGATGGATATAATCGGAGTAAAGGTGATAGTATTATTCCTGCTTGGGTTGACCAAGGTTGGGTTTGGTCTACTTCCTCTTCTTCTTCACAAATATCTAACCAAACGAAATAAACTTAAATGCCTGGACAGATTTATTGGTAAGGCTAAATATTGATAAAAATAAATATTCTCAAGTTTTTGTCGTCTTTGTCTCATCTTTTCAGAGCTGAAAACTTTAGAATGGTTGATATCGAGATTTATGCTTGATCCTCTCTGTTTGCTAATCTCCAAACTAATGAAGTCTTTAGATTCATTTCTAGAGATTAGAGATGCGCTTTTTAACTTTTGAAAAACCGGTTTTTTATTTCTTCGCATTTGTGGTGTCATATCAATTGGACTATTGATCGATTGAACGAACGTAAGTTTTGTATTAATGTTTATTAAGACCAACGTTCAAAAGGACTAAAGCCTTCAAACGTGATAAAATATGTTCAATTGACTTTAGTTCAATCGGATATTATTCCAATTGATATAGCATCGTATCTGTTTTGCAATTATAGGTATCTTTATGAAATGTAGTGGGAAATGTTTTATCTAACAAGAGCGGATGAAAAGAAAATTAAAAGTTACCACAGTGATTATTCAGATTAAGCGATCAGGATTAATTGGGTATCCAATTCAAAAGTTTTCAGCTCAGCATAATCCTAGTTAAGATATAATTTACAGGATGTCCCACGAAACAGTAGCAAGATGACTTGAATTTCGTCTCTAATCTTTGAAATAATTTGCGGCTTTTTTTTCGTAAACCTTATTTTAAAAGTCAAATAATTAAGAAAATGGCTATTGTCCTGGCATGTCAAAACTGTGGTCTGCCTTTTTGTGCTTTCAATATGATTGGAGATACAGGGTGTCCAATAAAAACATGACAGTTGAGAGACGACTTGAAGGTCGTCGTTGATGTTTGAAATAATTTTGCGGCATTGATTGTAAACCTTAAGTTTTTGTGCCTTTTTTCTTCAAATGTTTTTTTCTGTGAACATGTAATAAATCTAGGTCCCGAGATTACGCTACTCAAAGTCTAATTACAGTCTCACTGACTCTATATCTAGCCAAAACTCAAGGATCTCAATCTCTAGCCAAAACTCAAGGCTCTGTATACGTCCGTTTAACACAACGTTTCGTATAGTACTAATTTATTTATATATACAGGTAAATCAAGCTGACCGGATTGGCCGGCTTGGGTTACATTGAAATAGATAAGATACATTGATAACATGGATAATAAAGATCGGGATAAGCATTACAACAGAAAATGCTCCAAACATTTTAAATTGTTTTACAATAGATATTGCAAATATTCTTAGGTTGGTAGCCTTAAAAATATGCAAAGCATGATTGACATTTAATTCAAAATATTTTACTGAATAATTTGTGAAACTGGGTTTAAGTTTTTTAGCTGATTGGCTTTTGGAGTATCTTTTTAAAGCATTGAGCACTATTGGAAACTTACTTACAATTTGAAANATATAGGGATAAGAAAATCAGAGTTTGTGGCAATGAATCAATTCTTTTTGTGACAATAATGGTATTCAATTAAAGGAGTCAAAGATTATTTCTTTAAATTGAGATTAAGTAAGTTTAAAATCTTCAAAATTTAGCAAAATTAAAAATTAAAAAAGAAAGAATATTTTATCAAATCAATGAATTAAGGTGAGAGAAAGCCTGGAAGCTGCAACTCAGACAGGAGTATTGGGAAGTATGGTGAGTTAAACATTATTTGTAAAACAAATGAGAACTTACAATAAACTACAGTCCTGACCAGAAAGACCCGACGCGTAATTAATTTACAATTAATCAGACGACTTTACAATCTAATTTTCAAAAGGATTGATAAAACTAAATAACCCTAGTCTTTTACCAAAATGTGGTCTGCCTTTTTTGAGCATTTAAAATTGCCAGAGGTATAAATGTAAAATCAACTGATTAACTGTCAATTAATTCCGGGGTTTTCTGAGTATACTTTATAATTTTTCATTGTTTATATCTTTGCAACCTGAACAGGAAACTTTTGTGTTAATCCCGTTCGCTTACTCCATTGTGAATATTTTCCGCTTAACTCTCTCTTTTGGTTATTCCTGCTGGGTTCCGAGAGTTCTCTCATTGATTGTGAGCAAAAAAATCCCGTTCGTTTTTTTCAACGGTTTTTTCAAGGTTATATTTATCTGCAGATGTATATAAAGAGGACATCAAAGATTAATCTCGATATCCAAAATTCCAAAGTGTTAAGCTTTGATGTCTTTGCTATTTTTTAGCTATTAGAAAACTAACAAGAAGAGTTATTTTTGAAATAAAAACAATTTAATGAAAAATTATGGATTATAAAGTTTTTTTTTCTCAGGATTTTGAATACCCGTTTGCAGAGCTTCTGATCTGTATGGGTGAGAAACTTTTTAGAATTCTTTGGGGATTTTTTAGAATAAATGGAGTGATTCTGAATTTTGTGAAGTATGCGAATAGGAATGAATTAATATTATCATCGATTATAGTTAAATGACCCTTTCAAATCAACTATCAGAGATAAATAGCATACAAATTATTTATGTCACGTGATCTACACGCAAAACTTTCAGAATGTCAATGAAAGCAAACTTTTTAATTATTTAGAATAATGTAAAAAGATCTTTATTATATCGGTGAAAGTCGGTTCTACAGTAAAGGCTAAAACAGCGCTATTACTGTTTAACTGCACAGTACTGTAGACTTTACCTTACTGTAGACTTTACAGTACTGTAAACTTTTCAGTACTGTAAACTAATACAGTACTTTAAACTGTACAGTACTTTAAACTGTACAGTACTGTAAACTGTACAGTACTGTAAACTGCACAGTACTGTAAAATGTACAGTACTGTAAACTGTACAGTACTGTAAACTGTACAGTACTGTAAACTGTACAGTACTGTAAACTGTGCAATACTGTAAACTGTACAGTACTGTAAACTGAACAGTACTGTAAACTGTACAGTACTGTACACTTACAGTACTGTAAACTGTGCAGTACTGTAAACTGTACAGTACTGTAAACTGTACAGTACTGTACACTTACAGTACTGTAAACTGTGCAGTACTGTAAACTGTACAGTACTGTAAACTGTACAGTACTGTAAACTGTACAGTACTGTAAACTGTACAGTAATGTAAACTGTAAAAATATCATATATGTAGAAAAAAACCATTTTGAAAGAATTATATATTATGTCTAGGGTTTCTATTAATATTCCTGGTTGAATCCATCGTTCATAAATTCTTCGGAGATCATCATCATCCTCCCCCGGCCTCGTCAAGAAAAGCCTCAATCCAGCCTCAGGTTCAACACGTTTAATAATCCTTGTTTTTAGATCTTTTAAGATTTATTTTCAATTTTAGATTTCGTAATCTTCACGATTTCTTAACGACCACTTTTTCTGAACTTTGTCACCGATAAACATCAAAACGGCTGTGCCGATCGGGCCCAAATTTTTCTGCGACTTCACATGATCCCAAGAAAAGTTTTTGGATGGTAAGAATTTAAAAAATTGGCCTTTAAAAATTTTATTTTTCAAAATTCACGAAAAAAAATCGTTAAAAGAGCAACATATAAAAGTTAAACTCAAATAAAATCTTGAATTGCCATCTTTGCATGGAGGGTCACTTGAACCCAGGCGTATAGTCTCGTTAAATGTTCCTAAATTGTTTAATTAGATAAACTGCAGAGACGTAATGTTTAGAAACTCTATAAATATATTTATATAGTGGCATGTCTCTTTTCACACTGGTTCCCTTTAATACGTTATCTGAGTAGCAATGGGGAAGATATCGTCATTTTAAAACTTTTATGGAAATACCCAGGGGGGATGATAGGTTCCTACCTGTGTGCTCAGTTAGCTGTCCTGTACACTTACAAATGTTTACTAATATTGATATACTAAGGGTTAGGCCAGAATCAACTTATAATGAACAAATATGCAGTACGCTCTCGGTATAGTTTATGGTCTATAGAATTAGTAAAGGATTAGCGTACCAGTCTATAAACTATAACCTCGTTGGAAATACCTCAACTAAAACTATTAATTTACAAATATAAAAAAGAAAAACAAGAAAAGTCTTGTTTTGTGCGATTAACTTTAATTGCTTTTATTTAATTACAATTATGATATATAAAACCATCCCCCCCCCTCCTTCCCACACAGCCTCCCCCTCCCCCTTCCCTATTTGATCTTTGATGAAAGCCTTGTTAAAAAACCTTCGGGCGTACTGCCGATAAGAATTATCCCGTTCATTTGTTTTCACTTCCGCTTTCAACTCAATATTTTAATCATAGTTTACATTTTATAGGAAATTAAAAGACAGTGATGACCAAAAAAACTCGAAATGGAAGACGACTTTTATAATAAAGTTATAACTTTAAAAAGTCCATTGAGCATAATACAAAGCAATTGTTCAGTGTAAACAGACTCAATTCAATAAAGCAGTGATTTAATAAGTGTCTAGTAATACTATATTTGCTTTGTAACAACATCAAATGCATACAATAAAGTATTGCTATAATGTTGTCTTCCTTTTCCACTGTTTTCTGGTTATCAGAAAAAAACTCGCCACAAACTCTCATTTCTATTCAAATATCTTTGCAACCTGATGTCATAGACCATTCATAATTCAAGCTTTGCATTTTATTAGATCAAAAAGGTCTGAAAAAAAACATTAGGTTGCATAGATAAAGGGATGCGAAAATCTTTAATTTAAGTGGCATTACTATGAGCTAAAATATAGACAATCCGGCGTGAAAACAAAATATGGTTTTGCCAATTACTTTCAAATTTTGTAAAATATGTAAAAATTCAAGAGCCAAGGCTGGCGAAATTTGAAAGTCTAGTCGGTCCGGTCAAAGCTAGTTAAGATTATTGTATGTGCACATGTTCTCGTATTTGAACCAAGTAAAGTTAATTCTTAATTCCATTTGTTATCACTATGCAGAGAAGGTAAAATAAGATTTTGTCTGTTTTAGATAAAATCTGCTAATGGCGGAGCTAGAGGTGTAGATAATCAGGTAGAAAAATATTTGTTTAATTGATAAAAATGTTGAATATGAACTTTTGCCGATTGTTTTTGGTGTCACATTTTGTTTCTCACCATAACACACACTTTGTAAAAAGGAATTGAGTCTTTACCACAAACTCAAATTTTACTATCCCTAAATCTTTGAAGCCTGATGTGGAAATCTTTGAAGCCTGATGTGCAAACCTTTGATATTTCAAACTTAGATTATTTGATCACACAGAATTCTTAGTTCGAAATATCTAAAGTCGACGACATTTATAGAGATTAGAAAATTTGAGGCAACGACTCAATTCCTTACAAATATAAAATTTAAACTATAGGAAAAAAATTTAGAAAAACAGACTTTGCCAAAATCTTGGTATCTGCTAACCATATCTAGATCTTAAGGTTAATTTAATTAAAATTGCGTTATCATTCCCTTTTTTGTTCTCTAGGCCTATATTATGGAGGATGCCGTGATTTATCCAGATACCTCTGAAAGCAACAGTGCTTGCTCTTGGAGCACTCAGACCAATGGTTCTTTGACCCGGAGCAATGATGTAAAATTGAGAGCAGCTCCGTTATCAGAGGAGCATCCAGATACAGCTCTTAGAGCAAGTCGGTCCCCATTCATCACAACAAAAAAAGTAAGGTTAATATAATACAAATATTTTTTATGATAAATCTTTAAATGAAATATTTATTATAAAAATAACATTAAAAAGTCATTTAATCAATCTTTTATTGATTTATTAATCAATCAGTTACAGAGCGTTCCATATCATTTTAGATTATCTCCTATCTTTAACGCCAAAATTCGCACATAATACTCTAAAAATCTAGCATTTTTTGCAAAAAATAAAATTCTTTTAGCCTTATTAAATTTTTTTAAAATGATTTATTCTTCCTAATTTTTCTGATTTGTCCCCCAAATCGTAATTTAGACCCATTGACGCGGTCTAATATGATGTGGGACACCCTGTAGTTGATTGATTGATTGATAAATCTATGTATTAAATGATTGATTAATCGATTAATTCAATTAATCTATTATATTCTTAATTGATTGATTAATCAGGGAATTGATTGATTGACTGATTTATTGATTAGTTGATTATTTAGTCGGATAAGAATGTTTACAATGTGTCAAGTGCAACTCTAACCTCATACGCTTCATTTGATTCAGGTATATATAAAGTAGTAATCTCTGTTTGTCTTTTTGTATGCCAGATCATAACTCATGAACCCGTTAACCTATTTGCCTTAAATTTTGATTGTGGAACTTGGGAGAACCACAGAAATGTTTATTTTGGTTTAAAACTTCTGAGTTGAGTAGGTTCTGAGTACACTTTTATAATGAACATTTTAGACAAAGCTGGGTTCCCAGGCTAGTGCTCTAATATATAAAATGTCCATTCTACAAGAATAATATTTCTTAATTTGCAAAGGAATATTGTGGTCGTGATTTCCCTTTAGAGAATGCAAAGGAATATTGTGGTCGTGATTTCT
The DNA here is from genome assembly GCF_000591075.1 of Eurytemora carolleeae. NCBI lineage: Eukaryota > Metazoa > Arthropoda > Copepoda > Calanoida > Temoridae > Eurytemora > Eurytemora carolleeae. The sequence goes on along the minus strand of NW_019396893.1, from coordinate 76,345 downwards.
CTTTAGAGAATGCAAAGGAATATTGTGGTCGTGATTTCTCTTTAGAGAATGGCTTGTAAGATTCACAGTCCTTTATCTGAGCAACAATAAGGAAGATATCGTCGTTTTTCTCCCGGAAACGGGAAAGGTATTTAATTCTGACATCGTTGTGTCTTTCCGCACATATTTTACTTTTTTAGATGAATCACATTTGAACTTAATCAATTTTGATAAAAAACAAAAGTAGATGACTTGAAATTAAGATTTTAGATATTTTTGAAAATTTTTCTTTATCATCATCTAGATATCGGAGCTGGTCTAGATTCTCAAGTATCCTCCAACCTCCGAGTTCCTGCCACCTCCACCCTCCGAGGAAACTATGTAGGATCCTCCAATTCTCTTGGGTCTAGCTCCTCCAACAACTCAATAGCTAGGTGTTATTATTATTATTATTATTATCATTAATATCATTATTATCATTATTATCATTATCATCATTATCAGTATCAGTATCAGTATCAGTATCAGTATCAGTATCAGTATCAGTATATCAGTATATCAGTATCAGTATCAGTATCAGTATCAGTATCAGTATCTGTATCTGTATCAGTATCAGTATCAGTATCGTTATCAGTATCGGTATCAGTATCGGTATCGGTATCGGTATCGGTATCAGTATCGGTATCAGTATCGGTATCGGTATCAGTATCAGTATCAGTATCGGTATCGGTATCAGTATCGTCGTTATTTTCATTATTTTGTTTTCAGAGAGAAGAGTTTTGTTGCATCAATTCGAGGATTTTTGATTGTTTTAGCGCTTTCTATTCACAGCTTATTCGAGGGCATGGCCATAGGTAATCACAGGAAATTAATTTACCTTAAATGGACTTTAGACGCATTTTCAAAGGACCCAGTTCTCGAGACAGAAACATCAAATAAATGTCTTATAGGTATCGTTCAACTCCTTAAATTTTCATGTTTCATCCTATATACCCCCTTTCATTTTTCCTTTACAGTCCCTTTAAGGGTACCGTTATTTATTGGGCATTACTATCTTTGCATGGAGGGTCACTTAAACCTAAGCTTACATTCCATTTAAGAGCAATTGTTTTTAGGTTTGGAGGAGACAGACCAAGGAGTGTGGAAGCTGTTCACAGCTGTTATAATTCACAGTGTAGCAATAGTATTCTGCATAGGTCAGTTCTAAAGTTTTTTTTATAGATTAAGTTATGAACATTTTTATGAATTTTTAGATATTAAAGGGAGTGTTCTAGAATAGAATTCAATATCGATCGCTACTAATTTTACTTTTATCTGTTGCATCTGTAAGGAGAAAATCGTAGTTGAATTTTTCCCTCAGATCGTAAAATATTCAATAAAATTCAAAATTACTCATTTATAATTTACAACCTATAACTGTCCAATGCAATTCGATGCATGTGTATAAAATTTATATTTCATAATATCTTTTATTTTTAAGGGTTAAAATTAATATTTCCCTTACAACTTTTTTTACGACTGGCGCTGGATTTTTGTACATTCCTGGAAAATATGAAAAAGTCGTCTTCAGTATCATCAATCCTCGAAACAGGAATGAATGTTTTCAAAAGTAACACTCGGATCATATACAATAAGATATATTAGAAAATATCAACTATATACGAATATATCGTTGAATTCGACAATTGTAGGTTATATAATATCTTAATGAATAGTTTTAAGTTTAATTGAATTATGTACGATCTTAGTGGAAAAATGCAACTATACTTGAATTTGTATGTTAGGCGTTTTTTTAAAAACATTTTTTTTTTCACATAGACGCAACAGATCGAATTAAATTCAATATACCCCTTTCATTTTTCGCACACTCTCTCTTTAATCAATGCTTTTTTCAGCACAAAGTATAAATAATGTTTTTAAAACTTAATTAATCAAAACATTATTCATCCTGTCTCACAAACTCACACCACCCTTTTCAACGTTTTCGAAGCCAACAGGCAATTAATTAATTTAATTTAATCAATTCACTTAGTTACATGAAAAATAAGAAACAACACGTATCACAAACTCCAATTTTCTAATCATTATATCTTTGCAAGCTGATGTCGTAGACACTTGATATTTTAAACTAATAATTATTCAAATTAAATAAATTATCAAAGATTGAAATATTAAAGGTCTACGCCATAAGATTGAATAGATGTAAAGATTATAAATTATAGTTTTTGGCAAGTGTTCAATTCCTTTAAACGGATAACTCCTTTTTAAAGGGACAGACCGGCTAAGTAAGGTAGTTGAACAGCATACTTAGTTAACTACCTTACATAGGCGGTCTGTCTCTTTAACAAATCCATTTTTATTGTAAATCAAGTTTTCTAATTATAGTTTTCTAGGGACGGAAATGATTTCAAGCGGAATGAAAAAGAAAACAATTCTAATCTACATGATCGTGCTCGGAGTTAACTCACCCATTGGGGTTCTAATTGGTAGTTAAAATTGAACATATATAATTTACATTTTAGAATAATTATTAGTCATAAGAAACAGAACTAAAATCGTTCCTTTTTAATTAATATAATATATAAAGATTAATATAATATTAAATTTAAAAAGAGGGGAGATCCACCCATGGATCTCAATATCCACAGCTCGAGACAAATTTTTGAAGATATAATATTTTTGCATTATACAACATTAAAGTTTGTTGTCTGTCAAGAATTGTATTTAAAACGCACATTTTAGGTTTTTGTTTTTAGGATTAATTGTTACCCTGCATGTTGAATCCGCTAGTCCAGCCCATCTTCTTGCTGTGGGAGTTCTTCAGGTATACTATGTGTATCATTATTATCAGTGTATTTAGCTGCGAGCATTCTTTTGGTAAAAAGTATGATTACTATTATTGTAATCAGCGGAAGCATTACATAAAAATTATGAAATTTTTCATCTACGAATATATTTTAGACGAAAAGAACTGTTTTTGAATGATTGTATAATTTAATTTTTGAGATTAAATTAAATACTATTTTCACGTTTACTGTTCAGGGTCTAGCTGCTGGTACACTACTCTACATCACATTCTTCGAAGTATTGTCCCGCGAGAAGTTAACCCGCTACAGGATGACCGGAATTATAGGCGTACTCGCCATTGCGCTGGGGTTTACTGTCATGGCTGTGATGGAAGGAACCGGTTCTCACACACACAGCCACGGCGGTCCAGCAACGGCTCGACAACTCGGCGGCTCAGGGCTTAATCATTCAGGAACCAAAATAAATACAGTTTTAAATTACCTCTAACGTTTACGTTTCTAGCCCGATTCAACTCAATTTAATGCGTTAATAGCCCGATTCAACACAATTTAATGCGTTAATAGCCCGATTTAACACAATTTAATGCGTTAATAGCCGGATTCAACTCAATTTAATGCGTTAATAGCCCGATTCAACTCAATTTAATGCGTTAATAGCCCGATTCAACTCAATTCAATGCGTTACTAGCCCGATTTAACTCAATTTAATGCGTTAATAGCCCGATTCAACTCAATTTAATGCGTTAATAGCCAATTCAGAAAGCCAACCTTTAGCCGTTTAAATAAAAGATGGGAATAATATCCTTTGTTTTGACTGTAACATGAAAGGACAGGAAACTCTTAAACATGAAAGGACAGGACACTCTTTAACATGAAAGGACAGGAAACTCTTTAACTTGAAAGGACAGGAAACTCTTAAACAGGAAAGGACAGGACACTCTTTAACATGAAAGGACAGGAAACTCTTTAACATGAAAGGACAGGAAACTCTTTAACATGTAAGGACAGGAAACTCTTAAACATGAAAGGACAGGACACTCTTTAACATGAAAGGACAGGCAACACTTCAACATGAAAGGACAGAAAACTTTTTAACCTGGAAGGACAGGAAACTCTTAAACATGAAAAGACAGGAAACTCTTTAACATGAAAGGTTACTTGAAATTGCGTCTCCAGAATCCCTTTAAACAAAAAGTTTAATTGCAAATTTTTTTTTATTTTTGGTTAGTTTCAGGACATAATCATATTCATGTGGAGGAGATACTTGGAAGCAAGGAGGACGCATTCAACTTTAATCCTTACCAACATGAGCAGCACGGACACAGTCATGATCATAGACATCATGAGTATCATCATCATCATGATCATGAAGCGTCAGATCATTTTAACGTGAATAAAATGAGGAATAATTCTGAAAACCAAACATTTGATTTATCTGATCACAATCATGAATCTCATGATCATGAACATGGTTCTCATAATCATACAAAAGATGTTCAAGATCATGGTCATGAACATGATGATCATCGAAACGAAACTCATGCCCATGACGATCATCAAACTGATGGGCATAACCATGACGTGCACAAGCATGATGATCATACTCATGAAAATTATGAAGTTGATAATAATGAACACAAAGAACTTGATTATTATCTTAATGATCATGATAATCATGATCATAAACATAATGATCATGGGCATGACCATGAACAAATAGAACATGAGCATAGTGATCATGAGCATAATGATCATGAAAATGAGCATGATGATCATGAACATGAGCATGATGATCATGAACATGAGCATAATGATCATGAGCATGAGCATAATGATTATGAACATGAGCATGATGATCATGAACATAATCATGAACATGAGCATGATGATCATGAACATAAGGATGATAATCATGAACATGAGCATGATGATCATAATCATGAACATAAAGCACATGCGCTAGAACAGTTTGAACACAGTGAAAATGATCACGGACACATTATTCATGAACATGAGTATGATTATTATGATCAGGATCTATCTGAGACAATGAACAGTGTCCCCGTGAAAAAATCTGGTGAAAATGTTGAAGACGATATTCTTGATGTAACAGATTTACTTTCTGGTGTTACAAACAATTTTAACAGTTCTAGACAAGGCGACATAGAAGTTTTCGTTGACGGATAGAAACACACTGATTGTTGTACGTACATAAACTATTTTCACAAACATTGTAAATTTTTTTTTCATCAATTGAATTATTCATAGTTTTCATGATCATTCAGAGAGTGTAGTCGTTTTTTTGTCCAGCTTTTTTTCAACGTTTCATTTTCAAACATTTGCCCTTTTACTCATTGCATTTGTACTTTAGTTGTCACATTGCCAATCAACGATAAATATTTCCGGTTTGATAATAACATATTCGGCTGTGAGAATTTTTTAACCAAATGTAACGAAAAATGTTAAATTAAACAGTACTATTTTAAATTCGCCTGTACGGCATCTGTTCGTTGTGATACAAATATTTATTTGATTTTAAAATCTCCGAAGAATTTATGAACGATGGATTCAACCAGGAATATTAATAGAAACCCTAGACATAATATATAATTCTTTCAAAATGTTTTTTTTCTACATATATGATATTTTTACAGTTTACATTACTGTACTGTACTGTACTGTACTGTACTGTACTGTACTGTACTGTACTGTACTGTACTGTACTGTACTGTACTGTACTGTACTGTATTTACTGTACTGTACTGTACTGTACTATACTGTACTGAATTTACTGTACTGTACTGTACTGTACTATACTGTACTGTACTTTAAAAGTAAATAATACTCTGTATGTACAATTAAGTACACATATGTTTAAAAAACAATGATAACATTATATATAAGATTTGTATAATTTTATTTTTAACAGATCAAATTAAGACAGTTATATTTTTTATAAATAACTTTGTTTTGTATTTTTAAAAGAAAATAAATTCACCTATAATAGTATTAAAATCTGTGAAACCTTTTTTTTCTCTAGGGGCGGTTAAAAGTTAAGGTTATCTGAATGAAAAGGAAAAACAAAGGGGGGAGGGGGGCTTCCTGAAAACCCCTGCAGAAACCATAGATTTCACTGATCCGGGGGGTGGGGGATTTGGGTAAGGTCCAATAACCCCCACTTTTACTATCTCTTTCATCCGATGCAATTGTACATTAATTTTTGATTTGGGCTCGGCCGTGATTTCAACGAAATAATGTTTGACACCTTTTTATGCAAAGCATTTTTTTGTTCCATGATTTATGACTGCACACAAGATATATTTAAAATGGTTTTCTTTACCGTATATTTTTTGTTGCATATATATTATCCTTAGACACAGTGTTTCGTCCTATTAGGACTCATCAGTATTATGGCTGAATTTTTATCAGTTTTTCCTTTTTGCAGTTGACGGGGCTTGAAACATGATTCCTTAGATTATGGATCAAACACGCTAACCACTGCTCCATCAAACCCTGATGATTAGGTGATGAAATAAGGACCAGAGAGCTCAACCAACTCATTATAAGTTAAGGGCCTTGCATAATGATTATCCATTACTACAGAGTGCTCAAGTTTAGCGAATATACAGGGTGTCCCACATCGGTCTAATTTACTATTTCTAGAACTATCTGAAAATTTAAGAAAATGAATCATTTTGAAAAATTGAAAAGGCTAATATTAGAATTTTCTTGCGGAAAATGCTACGTTTTTTTGAGTATTTTGGGTTTAGTTTGGCGTTAAAACTTTCAGATAATCTAATAAGATATGGGATCGTGGGAGGCTCTGTATAGAGCTGAAAACGATCTAACGTGATGATGGGGCACCCTGTATATAAATGTCGTCTTAAGTTTAAACTTTATCAGAATAATGTTTTCAGGTATAAGATAAAAACGGGGACAAAGTTTACTCGATCCCTATAAAAATGTTATCATATTTTAACAAAAAAGGAGATAAATGTTGGCTAAATTAACTTTATTAAAAACTATCATATATGTCTCACGATTTCCCTTCTAGTAGTAATCATGGTTTAAAAATATCAAACTTTTAGACTCACTATAATTCTTCATATGCAAATGATAATAAAAAGAAAATTTAATAAATATTTGCCTAAAAAGTAGAAACTAAACAAATGCATGCAATATTTAAGACTAACAGATCATATTCAAATTTATTAATATATTTTAATACCAGACTTTTTAATTTTAATGCATCAAACGGGCACTTACAAATAGATAACAATATAATGTCTAAAATAATTTTAATAATATCTTTTTATTTAATTGGAAAAAAAGATATTTATAAAAAATTAATTTTGGTAAAATTACAATTAGGATATATTTGATCCGTTTATATTTGACATTCAAGGCTTTCTATACGTCAAAACAGATAATATAAATTTTAGATGTTCAAAAAACAAAGATAGAAATAAATAGTTTTGAGCTAATTAAAGTTCATTCCAATAGTAGCGCCGATGAAATCAAGGTAGCTGGTTACTCTGGTAAAACCATTAGGATATCCTGAAATAAACAAATTTAGTAATCCATGGAAAATATTGAAATATCGAAAATCACAATTCGATCTATAAAGTATACGAGAACGGCACAGAGAGAACCAGAAAACTATGGAATAGTATACAGTATACAGTGTACAGTGTACAGTGTACAGTGTACAGTGTACAGTGTACAGTGTACAGTGTACAGTATACAGTGTACAGTGTACAGTATACAGTAAACAGTGTACAGTGTACAGTATACAGTGTACAGTATACAGTGTACAGTATACAGTATACAGTGTACAGTATACAGTATACAGTGTACAGTGTACAGTGTACAGTGTACAGTGTACAGTGTACAGTGTACAGTGTACAGTGTACAGTGTACAGTTTACAGTGGACAGTAGACACTGGACAGTGTACAGTGTACAGTGTACAGTATACAGTATACAGTGTACAGTGTACAGTGTACAGTGTACAGTATACAGTATACAGTGTACAGTGTACAGTGTACAGTGTACAGTATACAGTGTACAGTGTACAGTGTACAGTGTACAGTGTACAGTGTACAGTGTACAGTGTACAGTGTACAGTGTACAGTATACAGTTTACACACCTGATCCACATCCTGTAGAAGCTCCAAAGCTAACAATTCCATATTGTATATACAATCCATCCCTTGGAGAATATTGTAAACTACTCCCACTGTCCCCTTGGCAGGTTCCTGTCCCGTTGGCGCCCTAAACCAGATACTTATCAAATTTTATCCAGATTTGAATCATAACATTTTATAATTCTTTGCGGATTAAGAGAAATTTAAAATTGTTGCTTCATACAATACAACAAATATTTGACATTTTTCATAAAATAGTTTAACATCCTTACTTCCACAATTATTGGTCAATCCCTGATGTTTTTTTCTATGGTTAAAAAGATCCCTGTCAATTTTTATTTTTAGACTATATAGTAAAATTAGAAAATAAATGACCTGAGCACAAACATTTGATGGTTGGATTATATCTCCATAACTTTTCCTACACACGTCATTAGTCACCAGGCTTACTCTAAGCATATCTCATTCTATTTACGCAATATTTTTTCTCAACCAAAAAATACGCAATTGTTTCTTTTTAATGTTACAAAAAAACTGTACACTCACCTCTAATTTGTAATATTCTAATCCCTATATCTTTGCAACTTGATGGTGTAAATATTTTATATGTCAATCTTTGACTGATAGAACTAGCGTAATTCGTAGGTTTAAATATCAAAAGGACTTCAACATTAGGTTGAAAAGAAAATAAATAAAAATAAAAAATTAGAAAATTAGAAATTAGATTATCTCTTCAAGCTTTACCTCCAAAATAAACACATAATACTCGAAAACCCTAGATCTTTTCGCTTAAGAAATTTTTGTATTAGCCTTATTTAATTTTTAAAAATGATTCATTGTCCCAAAAAGTGTTTGACAGAAAAATATCTGATTACTTTTGAAACTTTTTTCTGCGACCTAATAAAAGACAAATCAGAAATCAGAATCTTGGGATCAAGCATCTTATGTAGACTTACGGATTAATTGAGGGATCAATTTCATAAGTGCCCACATTGGATATTGAGATCAAGCTTTCAACTATATCCACACAAAAGTTCCGATCTCAGAGCCCAAAACTTCCGACCTGTATCGTAATGAAACCCAGTATCGGAAACCAGGTTTCATGAATGGGGTCAGTCAGTTAATTGTAGATACAAATATTTTTGTTAAGAAATATGATTTCATTTGGTTACTTTTTGTTTTCTAATCTCTTGAATTAAATCTAGACAAAAACCCCAAAAAGGAAACTCAGGAATTGCGTTCAACGATACTTACTTTAATTTCCGGCCCAAAACTTAAGACAGGGTACCGTTATGAAAACCAGTTTAAAAACCCAAGTTTCACGAATGGGGTTAGGCAGTTTTGTGAATATCAATATTTTTGTAATGAAATATTATTTTTTCAGTTTCTTTATATTCTCCATTTTTTTCAAATCTCTTAAATCAAAATATACACAAATGTTAAGACCCCAAAAAGGACACTCGGCCGGAAGTTCCGTTCAACGATACTCTTTTAAATTTCGGGCTCTGGACTCATGAGTGTACACTGTACATTTACAATCAATGCCCTAATATTTAATGCTAAATGAAAATATTCCTGAGTTCATTGAGGGTTGGAGAAATGAGAGCTCCATTTTGAGTTTTACCCCAACCAACAGCAAAGAGAGATTGACCGGCCATATTTTGGTCAACTGCATTCCTGGCAGGCAGACATCCAGGGGAGATATTCTCTACATTTAAAGGGACTGTAAGCGTAGTTTCAAGTTGAGTCTTCCATTTATAAAGAGGCATGTCCGATTCACAACGGTACCCTTTAAATCTTTGTCCCGAACAATGCTGAGGTAGATTCACTGTGTTCACTCTCCGTGCAAGTGTACACTCGCGCCGTTTCTTGGCACTTAATTTCGCACGATATAATAAGAATTTCTATGAAATCCTTAATCAAGCAAATGTTTAAAGGGTATCGTTGTAAATAGGACATGCCACTTTAAATGAAAGGTCAATTGAAATTAGGCTTACTGCAGTCCTCTTTAAACAAATTATCAAAAAAATTTAAGAATCTTAAACCCAGCAAACGTTTCCTAGCTGTAAAACTCAGATAATAACGAGCTGAAAACCTTTAAATTCAGTCAATCACTGCCCCACGTGGTGTCGAGTTTATCCGATCTCTAATTGGTAAGCTGTTTTTCTTGGATTACAACTTTTAATCGCTGTAATAATTAAAAATTTCAACTGAGGATATCAAGTTCAGGCGCTGTAGATTATTTAGCTCCATAAAATCTGCAAAATTTTTGTTTTGTTTTTGTTTTACAATGTACTATATCAAAGAGAAAATGTTCAAAATTGAATAATTGAAGATGGGCGCGAAGCGCAATAAAAGCCTAGAAATCAATAAATAGCATTCCTCAGAATCAGATTATAGAATTTGAAAATGATGAATAAGAATTCAGTTACAATTCTTTTTCCCTACTTTATTTTCATGGTTTCCTACTTGTATATGCAGGGATAGAATTCTTCGGTAGATGAACCAGAGCAACATCATTTAAGATTTTTTCAACATTATACTGAGGATGCTCTACAAACTCCTGAATACATGAAGTGTGAGTATAATCCCATAAAACATGATGTACTTCGTCTTTGCTGCATGTGGCGGCGGCATTTTTGTAATAGCATTGTATTCCAATTAAACAAAATATCAAGGAAATTTCATAGTCCTTGATTTCTGAAAATGTTGGAAGGTTTATGGATGATCAAAATTTCAAAAATTTGCCTCCAACAAAATTCGATGTTTTCATTAAAATTTTGAAAATCCACGATTTTTTTTAAAATCCGCCAACTGTTTTGTTTGTTTTTGTTTTACAATGTATACAAACATAAAATATTCACAATTGAAATAGAAGATGAGCGCGAAGCGCCCTAAAAGCCTAGTATTATATACTTTGCTTGTCTGGGTGTCAGTTTGTTTGTATCCAATAAACGCAAAAACGACTAAACCGATAGAGCCCAAAACTTTTTAGGGACCTCACATAACCCCAGGGAAGCTTCTTCAAAATTTGCCTTACAAAATTATGTTTTTTTTTAAATCAAAGAAAAAATCGATAAGAAAGCAACAGTTAAAAGTTAAAAATTCGGACATAAGCGCGAAGTGCCCTAGAAGCCTAGTGTATAATTTTTAAGATGCAAAGAAATCCCCTTTTGGAAATCTCAAGACAATTGTTTCAATTATAGACCTTATTTTTTTCTCATAATTTACTCATAATTATACCTGATTTATCAATAATTATACTTAATTTACACATAATTTACTAATTATTATACTTAATTTACCAATAATTTTACTTAATTTACCAATTAATATACCTAATTTACCTTATTATTATACACACTTTACCAATTATTATACATAATTAACCTATTATTATACCCGATTTACCAATAATTATTCCTAATTAACCAATTATTACACTTAATTTAACAATAATTATACCTAATTTACCAATAATTATACACGATTTACTAATTATTATACTTAATTTACCAATTATGATACCTAATTTACCAATAACTGTGCTTGATTTACCAATAATTATACGTAATTTACCAATAATTATACCTAATTTACCAATAATTATACCTAATTTACCAACTGTTATACCTTATTCACCAATAATTATACCTAATTTACCAATAATTATATCTTATTTACCAATAATTATGCCTAATTTACCAATAATTATATCTTATTTACCAATAATTATACCTAATTTACCAATAATATTACCTAATTTACCAATAATTATACATAATTTACTTATAATCATACCTGACTGAAAATGATAAGTCTTCCCTCCTCCTCATTGTATAGATTATGAGCCCCCAGGTAAGCGTAAGCACTGATAGCTCTGAAATATTAAATTCAAAATATAGATTTGAACTTTTTAATCTCTAGATCTTTACAACCTGAAAGTGAAATTTATCTGTAGGCGTAACTTTCAGCAACCCTCCTTGGAAATATGGCAACGCCCGATTGACAACGATACTCTAATCAAGTATGATTTTGATATTCATGATATTGTTTATTTTCATTTGTGGTTTCTTGCGTGCATTTCTTGAAATTTACCAGAAATTCACAGGAAAAAAATTGATTCATTTGTGATTAGATTAAGGTGAACTGTTGTGAATAGAAGATTGACATCTTTGCATAGAGGGTTACTTGAAATAACGCTTACAGTCCCTTTAATCTGAAGAAAAGTGATTCAAACGTGAAAAAGGTAAAACAGGTAAAAAGCAATCTCTTGAACCAACTCTTGAAATTTTATAATATTTAATATTGAACTAAACGAACCCATGAGTGCAATGCGCTGCTGTTAGAATCCATTCCTTGTTTAAAAGTGTACCTCCACAGAACCATTGTCCATTAAAGGATAGTCCAACCATCCAAGGATATCTAATCAATATTTTATTAAAGGATAGTTCAACCATCCAAGGATATCTAATCAATATTTATTAAAGGATAGTTCAATAATACAAGGATATCTAATCAATATTTTATTAAAGGATAGTTCAACCATCCAAGGATATCTAATTAATATTTATTAAAGGATAGTTCAACCATCCAAGGATATCTAATCAATATTTATTAAAGGATAGTTCAACCATCCAAGGATATCTAATCAATATTTATTAAAGGATAGTTCAATAACACAAGGATATCTAATCAATATTTATTAAAGGATAGTTCAATAATACAAGGATATCTAATCAATATTTTATTAAAGGATAGTCCAATAATACAAGAATATCTAATCAATATTTGTTAAAGGATAGTTCAATAATACAAGGATATCAAATCAATATATATTAAAGGATATAGTCCAATAATACAAGGATATCTAATCAATATATATTAAAGGATATAGTCCAATAATACAAGGATATCTAATCAATATTTTATTAAAAGTTAGACCCATCATTTAAAAAAATTGTTATTTTTTTAACCTGTGAGGCTGAACTCCAGTTCCTCCGACTATTCTATTGGAAGCATTGGGTATCCCGCACCCAGCTGACATAAATAAAAATTTGAAAAATTAATAATAAAAAACTTAATTTCGAACATTCCAGATATTTCGAAGTAAAACAAAATAGGGAATCTGTTAGACTTAGAGGCATTAACAAAAATAACATTGCCTCATTTATTTTAGTTTTTAACAGAAAAATATTAATGTCTATATATCTATGTATATAAAGAAGTAATCTTTGTTTGTTTATTATTTGTAAGTCTGATCATAACTCAGGAACCCCTGGACCAATTTGCCTCAAATTTTGATTCGGGAACTCGGAAGAACCACGAGAATTTTCCTTTCCTTAAAACATTGGTTACAATTTTAAATTTTAAGTGTAACCATCCATATTTAAGCCGCGTCTCAAAGTTAAGCCGCGGCTCAAATTTTTAAAATTCGGTCTCAGGACAACATTAATATTAAAGATTATTTTATTCTGAACGTAATTTCATAAGAGTTATTTTCTCAGGGGTCTTCTGTAAAGAGGAATAAAGTTCTTATTTAAGATTTCTTTAAAAATAAAAAATGATTTTAAGAACGTTTTAATGTCAAAAAAGTTTAATACATTTTGCGCTGAAAAAAAGTTCACAAATGGAAAACAATATGAGATCAATAGGTTTATTAAACAAAACCTCGTAAATTATTATTATATGTCTTTAGTTTTCAATTATTTACATAGACTTTTTTTAATCTTTTACCTTCTCCATTATACTCCACAGTAATTGGTTTAACTGTTGTTGTTGTTGTTGTTGTGACTGGAGCAGCAACTGTTGTTACATTTCTAACAACCTCGTAGCTGAAGAATGTTAGCAGTGTTAGAATATTAAGATGAATAATTTAATTAGTCTTTGTTGGTCCCTAGTATTGAATTAATCAGTCTCTCTGGAAACACCTGTATTATGGATATCAAGATCAGCACTTGATCTCTTCTTTTTGTTAATCTGCAGATTTAGTTTATATTTGATATCCAGGAAAGCGTATGAAATTCAACAAATCAGAATGTCGTTCAGAGAAACCAAATAGCCAATCAGAAGCCGGGAAATTTTGCGCGCAAACAATGAGAGAGAACTGCCAATGTTTGGAATCGACTAGGGATTTCCAAAAACAGAAAATCAAGAGTGTCAATAGTGGATATTCATGGATTAAGGTAACAGGAATAAGGGTAGATCCAACACAAAAGTTTCCAGCTCTGGTTAATTTAAAAAATGTTTAGTTCTCTATAGTTGGATTAAAAAGTATTTATTAGTTTCTGGTTGATATAAATACTTTGTAAAAATACTGCACAGTGAGAACAATTCAAAATATTTGAACGATTCGTTTTAATTTTCTTAAATAACAGAAAATGTTTTCTACAATGTGATAAAATCTAACTTAGATAGAATATTTTAATTGTGATAAAAATGAAAGAAAACAAAAATCTCTAGCTAGAGGTTAAAATTATAACAAATGTTACAGCCAACTTTTAGTTTTAAAATAAGAGTTATTTGTGAAAATGAATCTAATCAAGGATGTAATGAAAGGAAAGTTATTTCAGAAGTGTATCACATCTTTTGAACTGCAGTGTACTGTCTCTGGGCGGTAATGTAAACACAAGACAGATGTCATAGCTTGACATGGGATCCATCTTTCACATGAAAAAAATCAATGAAATATTCTGGTCATGGGAAACTATTATGGGAATTATCAAAATTATCGAAATTTAATGCTTTTAACCTCCTCGGATACTAAACGAACACTGATTGTTTACAAATTCCGCCCAAAGAGAACTGGGTTCAATGTGTACGCAGACCGCAATTGACTTTCCTTGCATTATAACCTTGAATCTAATAATCTACTTTCTACCTGCATGTGAACCCTCTATAGTTTTGCTGCAAGCTTGTCCTAATATTTCGTTGATAAAATTCATTTCTTTATTGAGAATTTTGTCGTTTAAAGGAAATGAGCCTTTGCCACAAACTCTGATTTCTAATCCCTATTTCTTCGTAACCCAATGTTGCAGATCTTAGATATTTCAAACTATAAATTTTGTTTTATAAAATACCATAAGTTAGAAAAATCAAAGGTTTCCACCATCAGGTTGCAACGATATGGGGATTAGACAATTTGAGTTAGTGGCAAAGACTCAATTTCTTTGCAGCAATTGAAAAAAATCAGCAAAAAGTTTAATTTTTAAATAGGATTGTTCAGGAAGTTTAATTTTACTGTAGGTCCAACTAACTAGATATATATACTTAACGTTTCAATTAAGAATATTTTAAGAATATTAACAACTCTGCAGTTAATTTTGCCAGAAGAAAATTTGACATTTCTAAGAGTGTTGTTTAGAAAAAATGGCAATTTCTAATTTGTTATCAATTTTCCTGAAATAAACAGACATGAAGTTTTCAGTAGATGAGATTGTGAAAGGGGTGAATTTATTGTAATCTCCACACAATCTGAAATACAATTTTACAGGGTGAATTTATTGTAATCTCCACACAATCTTAAATACAATTTTACAGGGTGAATTTATTGTAATATCCATGCAATCTGAAATACAATTTTACAGGGTGAACTTATTGTAATCTCCACACAATCTTAAATACAATTTTACAGGGTGAATTTATTGTAATCTCCACACAATCTGAAATACAATTTTACAGGGTGAATTTATTGTAATCTCCACACAATCTGAAATACAATTTTACAGGGTGAATTTATTGTAATATCCACACAATCTGAAATACAATTTTACAGGGTGAATTTATTGTAATCTCCACACAATCTGAAATACAATTTTACAGGGTGAATTTATGTAATATCCATGCAATCTGAAATACAATTTTACAGGGTGAATTTATTGTAATATCCACACAATCTGAAATACAATTTTACAGGGTGAACTTATTGTAATCTCCACACAATCTGAAATACAATTTTACAGGGTGAACTTATTGTAATCTCCATGCAATCTGAAATACAATTTTACAGGGTGAATTTATTGTAATCTCCACACAATCTGAAATACAATTTTACAGGGTGAATTTATTGTAATCTCCACACAATCTGAAATACAATTTTACGGTGTGAATTTATTGTAATCTCCACAGTCCACACAATCTGAAATATAATTTTACAGGGTGAATTTATTATAATCTCCAAACAATCTGAAATAAAATTCTACAATGTGAATTTATTCTAATCTCCACACAATCTGAAATACAATTCTACAGGGTGAACACAAGAATTTGAAACAGTTATTTTAAAGGGACTGTAAGCGTAATTTTAATTAACCCTCTATATAAAACAAGATTCACAACTGTACCCTTGTAAACATAAACCTGATCAAGAATGTGAAAGATATTGTTATTGTTCAAGGTTTAAAAGTGTTTAATTCTGTCGATAATTCCAATATGTTTTCTTGCAATATAAATGCGCAAGAAACTATTGTTGAGTAACCACAAAAAAATAGGTTTTTTGAAATTCTAAACATTGAAATCTAATTAATGCTTGATAAGACAAAGTAAAAGTAAAAGAGTACTGTTGTGAATCGGGCATTGCCAACTTTGCGTAGAAGGTAACTTGAAATTACGCGAACAGTCCCTTTAAGGTGTGGGGGGGCAGAGATAGCAGTGTTTTGGTCTAGATCTAATGCACAGAGTTAAAATTAAGACGCTAGGAATAACAACCTTTTTTAAGATCTAGATATTTATTATCTCCGTATCGAGATCATTTAAATTATACAAAATAGTTTACATGGATAAAGTTATACATTTTTACATCTAAAAATGTATAACTTAAACCTAACCAATCCTATTTTTTCTGTTATGAATGAAATGGTTCCATCAGTTTTCATTCTTTAACTGACATAATTCTAATTAGTTATAAATGTTAGTTATTCTTTTCCACAAACTCAAATTTAAAATACATCTTTGCAACCTTATAATGTAAACCTACGACATTTAGACTTAGATTATTTAATATAACAGAATTCAAAGTTTGATATATCTAAGGTTTACAACATTGTTTTTTGAAATATAGGAAGTAGAAAATCAGAGTTTGTGGCTAAGACTCAATTCCTATTTATAATAAAAAACAGAACAGAATCTTTGTAAATTTTCATTTCATTTATTGTACTTAAGTAATTATTCAAAAGTTTAAGTTTCCAAATTAGAAATTAATATTTTTGTATACTTACAGATAATATTTAACCCAGGCCCAGTCTGGGGCAATCAGAATATAGTCGAAATATCCTGGCAGCAAATTGAAATACTTTAGACAAAATTTAATTTTCAAAATTTTCAAAGGAATTTATATAGAAAAAAGAATTAAAACAATAATATACAGGGTTACCCACAAAGGATGAGACTTCAGAAACGATTGTACGCAATTTGAATTGTCTGTTTCCTGATATTCACGATTCCCTGCAACTGTAAGCAGGATTCGCGCTTTTCAAAATCAGTAATGAAGCCATTATAAGACTTTATTCAAGAGAAAAGCTTTAAATCAACCAAGAAATCAACATATTTTGAGAGTTTCAGGTCGTCTTTACAGTCTCATCCTTTGTGGATAATCCTGGATATATATTAGGGGTGATCAATATTGGAATTGAGCCAACCGCCCACCGGAGATCGTTGCGTTTTCACTTAAAAAATTTTTACAATAAAAAAATCGTCCATAGGGTTGTTTTTGTATCAACAGCATTCATTAAAATTTCAAATATCTCCGACATCATGAATTGCAAAGATAAATGGATTAAATAATTTTTAGAGAGTAATACAGAATCAGTAATTTTCAATTTACTTTTAGAAATAGTTTATGGCATTCATTTGGCATTCACCTAATTTTAATATTTCCAAAATGTGGTCTGCCATTTTTGTACGTTTATCTAAAAATTAAAATCTAACCAAAATTCTCAATTTTATAATGTTGAAAAAACGGAAAACCACATGCATTTTGGAAATGGCAGTCGACTAGGATTGTTTTGAGACTATTGATTTTTGAATATTTTCTTAAATTTTGTTGCCAAATGATTGCAGAAAACTATTTCTAAGGTCTAACAAGTTTTCAATTAATTAATAAACTATTCCACGTTCATATAGAACAGCACTGTATTTACAGCAAGGGTTTTTGTCTTCTCTTTTTGTATTTTTATAAGTGTTTTTTTTGCTTTCCTTGGTCACATGATTGTGTGTATACATAGGAACAGGTTATAGATACAGTTGCCGACTGTTCCGCCTAGAATAGAATTGAATAGAATAGAATAGAATAGAATAGAATATAACAGAACAGCATAGAATAGAATGGAATAGATTAGAATAGAATGGAATAGAATAGAAAAGAACAAAATAGAATAGAATAGAATAGAATATAATAGAATAGAATAGAATAGAATAGAATAGAATAGAATAGAATAGAATAGAATAGAATAGAATAGAATAGAATAGAATAGAATAGAATAGAATAGAATAGAATAGAATATATAATAGAAAAGCACTTTAATACGGTTACATATTGCAAATTTAAAAAATTTATGTTTTTAATTCTCAATTTATATTTTTGCAGTAAGAGAAGCTATATGACTGAATATATATAAGATTTTCAGCATATGTAAAATTTACCTAAGTTTAATCCACAAAAGATAAGAAAGTAAAGACGACTTGAAACTCTTAAAGTAAGACGATTTCAAGGTTGAATTAAGCCTTCTGCATAAGATATTGTTATTTAATGGTTTTATAATGGTTTGGCAAATAAAAACAGGTTGGCGGAAACATGAGCTATAAACTCCGTACAGTCGCCTTTACAGTCTCATCCTTTGTGGGTAACCCTGTTACATTGATGGGGTTATCATGTTCTGCATAATATCAAGCTAGGGTTGTCTTTGAATCTAAATAGTATTGTTGTATCTGCTGCTTTTGTTATTGTTATTGTTTACATTGTTATTGTTATTGTTTACATTTGTGAATTAATTAGAATTAATGAGCTGAGTTTCTTCTTTGTTTTGTCTCTAGTTTAATTAATTCAAATAAAGCTGGGGCAAGACTATAAAGCACCAAATTAATTTTAAAAAATATTTTTAATGTTATAGTTTTGACTAGAGTTACCAACGGGCCAACGCACGTGGATTTACACGTACGCGCAATTGCGAGCCCTTGAATTCTACGCAAATCCACGCAGTTCGGGGCAATTGAAACAACAAATATAATAAGAAAAGCGATTTCAACCTAATCGAAATTTAAAAATTTTACTGGATTTTCGGTCATTTTTAAAATTTAAAATACAGTTTTAATATTTAATATTTTAACTATCATAGAGGACTGAACAAAGCTGAATTAGGTTTGTCTTTATGTTACTTAAAAAAAGCCACATTTATCTCTAGAAGAGGAAAATAACAAAAGTTTTTGATTATTTTCATAGATTTAGTCTGCAGCTTATGAAAAGTCTTGTCAATTTTTAAGACAGGGTCGACGCTTTGGGCTTTGATTTTACCGCTCTAGCCTTTAACCCACTTTTTCCCTTTGCTTTTCTCTTTAGATTTTAGCACTATATATCACTTGTTACTAGCTTTGGTTTTATTAGAAGTAATTGGCAAAATTCTCATTTATTTTTGCTCCAGAGCTTGCAATCTAATTAAATCACATTGGATTTTAAACTGAAGTATTGTTTAAGCTGTTATAATGAATTTAATGTACTGCGATTATTGTTTGAGTTGTTAATGAAATTTGTTATTGTACTGCAATTGTTGTTTAAGTTGGTAATGCATTTTTGTTATTGTACTGTAATTATTCTTTAGGTTGTTAATAAAATTTCTGTTATTGTACTGCAATTATTGCTTAAGTTGTTAATGCATTTTTGTCATTGTACTGCAATTATTGCTTAAGTTGTGAATTCATTTTTTGTTACTGCTGTTATTGTGTTCGTTGTTAATGAATATTTGTCATTGTACTTCAATTGTTGTTTAAGGTGTTAATGAATTTTTGTTATTGTACTGCAATTATTAATTATTGCTTAAATTGGTTATGAATTTTTGCTATTGCAATTATTGTTTAAGTTGTGAATGAATTTTGTTATTTTACTGCAATTATTGTTTAAGTTGTTAATGAAATGTTGTTATTGTACTGCAATTTTTGTTTAAGCTGTTAATTATTTTTCTTTATTGTACTGCAATTATTGTTTACCTTAAACCACCAAACACATTTAACATCGGCCGGATAGTCGTTTGGATAGTTAGGAGAACTAAAAAAAATATTAAATTTTTTTATTTTGTTTTTTTATTATTTTATAATTTTTTCCTCTTCAGAACTCTGTTTACTCTTTAAAATTGACTGTTTCTTTTAACCGTCCCTGTCCATATTTTCCATATTTTTTGGAACTCTATAAATCTTCATGTTCCTTTAGAATCATATGTATCTTCTTATTCCTTCTGGAATTTTTTGTGCGTTCCTTTTGGAACTCTATTTTATGTGTTCCTTTCCCGAACTCTGTTCATTGAATTGTTTTAATTATAACTCTTTATAATTGATTGTTCCGTATAAGCATCTCTGTATACTCTGTATACAACCGTCGCGTTCCTTTGGAACTATTTCTACCTGATTGTTACTTTTAAACTCCTTTTCCGCGAAATTTCCCCTTTGAAACTTGATTGGTCCTTTGGAACTCTCTTACCTAATTGTTCCCTTTGTTCCTATTCGAAGATTTGTGAGTGTTCCTCCACAGGAACTTGTTTGTCTATCATTGATAGGAGACAACTGGAGGTCGTCATCCAACAATAGTTGTGGAGCCTGTACAGTTACTATTAGACAAAGAAGGTTGTAATCTAACAGAATTTGAAAGTCCTGTACATAAACTATTACACAACTGTAGGTCGTCGTCCAAAATAAGTTTTGGGGACTATAGATCAATTATTAGACAATGAAAGGTCGTCATCCGCAAACAAAATTTGGGATCTGTACATAAATTATTAGACACCGAAATTGTCGTGATCCAAAAGTATAGTTGTGGAACCTGTACAAATTTTGTTAGGCAATATATGTCGTCATCCAACAGTAGCTTTAGGCCTGAGCCCGTATCTTGCCAACTAATCGGGCGTATATAAGACGTACTTTATATGTCTCCATACTCTAAAGTGTTTGTCCACTAGACGTCACCCAAAGTATAGTTGTCAGTACATAATCTAATTTTACTATGCTTTCTTTTTGTTTGAGCCGAGATCAAGGGGTCTTGTTTCACCGCGAGTAAATCAAGACGTCATATGTTTGCAAAAAGTACGACTGGGAAGATTCGGGCTCTGTATATATCTGTATATATATTAGACAATGTATGTTGTCATCCAACAGTAGTTGCGGGGCCCATGTACATAAATTATTAGACAAAAAAGATCATCACTCGAATGCAGTTTTTGGAACCTGTACATAAATTATTTGGCAATAGAAGGTCGTAATAAGAAAGCAAATTCGAGACATAAATTATTAGGCATATAGATTGTCGTCCTCCAACAGTATAGGTAAGGGTCTGTACATAAACTACTAGACAACTTAGGTTGTCATCTAACAGTATTTGCGGGGTCTTCCATAAACTGATAGGCAATAAATAGGTCGTCATCCAACAGTAGTTGCAGGGTCTGTACATAAACTACTAGACAATATAGGTCGTCATCCAACCGTAGTTGGGGGCCTGTACATAAACTTTTTGATACATAAACTACTAGGCAATATAGGTCGTCATCCAACAGTAGTTGGGGGCCTGTACATAAACTTTTTGATACATAAACTACTAGGCAATATAGGTCGTCATCCAACAGTAGTTGGGGGCACATAAACTACTAGGCAATATAGGTCGTCATCCAACAGTAGTTGGGGGGCCTGTACAATATCTATTCGAAAATATAGGTCCTAATCCAACTTTGTACAGTGTAATAAAACAATTAAAGGTCTTAATCCAACAGTACTTTTGTACTACAAGTACTACAATCTACTACAATCAAAACGGCTGAATCGATCGGGTCTAATTTTTGTGTGGGACCTCACGTGACCCCAGGGAAGGTTTATGAATGATCAAAATTTTAAAAGTTTGTGTTCAAAAGATTTATTTTTGTTAAATTAAGAAAATGCAAAAAAAATATTATGAAATCCGCAAATTTTTTTTGTTTTTGTTTTAATTATACTGTACAAAAAGAAGATGCTCACAGATAAAGCCACAATTAAAAGTTGAAATAGAAGATGGGCGCAAAGCGCTTTAAAATTTTAGTAATATTATAAATAATTTTAAAAAGAACCAAGCTTAAAGTTGTAAAAACCCCAGAATGTTGGAAAACAGTCGTCATTAAAATCTCATCCTCTGAGGTTTATCCTGTATATAGTCCATCAAACAATCCTAAACTAGTCATGGGGTTTGAATATAAGGATTTTCTAATTTGTAACCATGATTTAAAAATGTTCAACAATTTTATAAAAATTTAGTATAGCTGAAAGAAAGAACGTTTTCTTCTCTTGAAAAGTTTGAATTAAAGGGACTGTAAGCCTAATTTCAAGCGACCCTAAGTGAAAAATTGGCAATGTCCAATCGGTTTCGCTGCGAAAGTGACGCAATTCTTGCTTATAAGAAACAACAAAGAATCACTTTTTAACCCTAGAAAAACGACAACATCTTCCACATTATTGATCAGATAAAGTTTTAAAGCTACCAAATAAATCGAACATTGCCATCTTTGCACAGATGGTCACTTGAAATTACGCTAGCAGCCCCTTTAAAACGTATTAAAGTCTGTCTGTGTCTCTTGTATAAAAGTAGATGACTATGGAAAAAGTTGAGATAAACGAGCACAGTAAGTGTTTAAAGTTTTTCATCTTTAAAGGTACAGTAAGCGTATTTTCAAGTGACCCTCCATGGAAAGATGGCAATGCCCGATTTACAACGGTACCCTTGAAACCTAAATCTGATCAAAAATGTGGAAGATACCGTTGTTTTTTCTGTCTTAAAAGTGTTTATTTCTGTAAGTTTTTCTATTACTTCATGTAAGTAAGAAATGCGGCAAGTCACTTTCGTAGAGAAACTGCAAATGAAAATTAACAGTTTGAAGAAACAAAAACATGAAGCTAGTTCTAATTCATACTTTCAACACTTTCAAAGGTACCGTTGTAAATCGGGCTTTACAATCTTTGCATTGCCAGAGGGTCACTTGATATTTCGCTTACAGTCCCTTTAAAACCTTACATCCGCTCTACTGACTATATTATATGGTATTTAAATTCTATTGTGATAAACACACTCAAACTATGAGATTTCAGAAAAAAAAAGGTTCTAATGTATTGTAAGGAGTTAGAAGGGATTGCGTCGGATTTAGGGAGCGGCCGGGTAGGATTCCACTGAAATTTGCTCGGAAAGGTATCGAACTGAATTTATGAAATTAGAAGGGATTAAACTGAAATTTTGAAATTTGAAGGGATCGAACTAAATTTAAGGAATTGAAAGGAATTAAACTGAACTTAAGGAATAGGAAGGGATTAAACTGTATTCCATGGAATTTGAATGGTATAACTGAATTCTGGACATTAGAAGGAATCTAGCTTATTTTAGAGAATAAGAAGGAGTTAAACTGAATTCAAGGAGTCGGGAGGGATTAAACTGAATTCTCGAAATTAGAAGGAATCTATCTAAATTTAGGAATTGGAAAGGATTAAATTGTATTTCTGGAGTTGGAAGGGATTGAATTGAATTTAAGGAAGTTGAACGGATTTTAACTGAATTCCACGAAAGTTGAAAGAGCTTGAACTAAATTCCATGGAAATGGGTTGGGATTAATCTGAATTTAAGAAGTTCACAGGGATTAAACTGAATTCTTGGAATGGGTAGGGATGAAACTGATTAAAGAGAGTTGAATGGAATTGAACTGAATTCAGTAAGTTGAGGTTGAATCGAATTAAGGGATTTAGAATGGATTGAAACGAATTCAGGAAGATATTAGGGATTAGTCAGAAAGTTTGAAGGATTGAACTGAATTCAGGGAGTGGGAAGGGATTTAACTGAATCTAGGAAGTTGGAATGAATTAAATTGAACCCAGGAAATTGGAAAGGATTGAACGGAATCCAGGAGTTGGGAAAATATTGAACTGAATCCAGGAAGTTTAAAAAGAATTGAACTGAATCCAGGAATTATGAATAGATTGAACTGAATCTAGGAATTGTGAAAGGATTGAACTGAATCTAGGAATTGTGAAAGGATTGAACTGAATCCAGGAATTGAGAAAGGATTGAACTGAATCTAGATATTGTGAAAGGATTGAACTGAATCTAGGAATTGAGAAAGGATTGAACTGAATCCAAAAATTGAGAAAGGGTTGAACTGAATCTAGGAATTGAGAAAGGATTGAACTGAATCTAGAAATTTTGAAAGGATTGAATTGAATCTAGGAATTGAGAAAGGATTGAACTGAATCCAGGAATTGAGAAAGGATTGAACTGAATTTAGAAATTGTAAAAGGATTGAACTGAATCTAGGAATTTTGAAAGGGTTGAACTGAATCCAGGAATTGAGAAGGAATTGAATTGAATCTGGGAATTTAGGAAGGATTGAACTGAATCTAGAAATTGTGAAAGGATTGAACTGAATCTAGGAATTTTGAAAGGAATTTAACTGAATCTAGGAATTGAGAAAGGATTGAACTGAATCTAGAAATTGTGAAAGGATTGAACTGAATCTAGAAATTCTGAAAGGGTTGAACTGAATCTAGAAATTGTGAAAGGATTGACTTGAATCTAGGAATTTTGAAAGGAATTGAACTGAATCTAGGAATTGAGAAAGGATTGAACTGAATCTAGGAATTGAGAAAGGATTGAACTGAATCTAGGAATTGTGAAAGGATTGAACTGAATTCAAGGAATTGTGAATAAATTAAACTGAATCTGGAAATTGTGAATGGATTGAACTGAATCCAGGAAGTTGGAAGGAATTAAAATGAATAATAAATCTTTCTAAAGAAATAAAAAAAATTATTTGTTTATCCTTACCTTAAATGGCTAATGTTAAAATGGGCCGGTAAAGGAAATGGCCGGACAATGTACGCCATTCCAGTCACATCTAAAATGTACAAACAGTTTAACAATTGTAGAAGATTGTCTTTTTTATATGTATTTTCTTTATATATTTAAAGTTGTAATCTCTGTTCTTATGTCTGTTTGTCGGTTTTTCCGATCATAACTCATGAACCCCTTAGCCAATTTGCCTCAAATTTTGAATAGGGAACTCGGGAGAGCCATGGCAATGTTCTTAATTTGAGATTCTGAGTTGAGTGGGTAGACTTTTATTTCGAAAATTTAGATTCCTGGTAAAATCGATCAAGTGCGGGTAAACGGCTTAATGTTTATAATTAATCTTCTCTGATTAGTAGTTAAGGAGAATTTAAGTGTATGACCCTCCCTGAAAGAGGGCCATGTTCGATTCACACAGTTACCCTTTAAACATTTGAGCAAAAAACGTGAAAAAATCTTTGGTTTTAAATATGCAGCAGAGACAAAGAAGAAAAATGTCTGCATTTAACACTTTACAAAATAGAAGAATAAAATAAAATACAATAAAAGACGAATTTCTTAAACAATGTTGCTCATTCTTAAGATGTAAAAAAGGCAACTTTGTGAATGAGGACATTCCATGGGGAGTAAATTGTCAGTCCCTTTAAAGGGATAGTATGCGAAATTTCAAGTGACCCTCCATGCAAAGATGGAAATTTCCCGATTCAATACGATATATCCTTGAAACCTCTATCTGATTAAATATAAACGTATTTTTTTATATTTTCTTAATGCAATTAACAATGGACATTTTTATGCACAACGCATTTTGGTAGAGAAACTACAATTAAAAATAATTATTTTTCCAAATTATAATCATGGATATCTAATTTATACTTGATCTGACAAAGCTTTAAAGGATACCGTAGTGAGTTAAACATTTTCATCTTTCCAAGGTGAGATACTAGAAAATGCGCCTGTACAGTCCTTTTACTCTAAAAATTCTAAAATGTTTGTAAAAAAATGGTTTTACCGGTGAACAGAAGAGAAAAGAAAAGATGAAACATGTTTGTTAAACTAAACAATTAGACCCCGCCTCACAACCTTTTATATTAGTTAGCCAGCAATAAATAATATTAAACAGTTGGTGCTATAGAACTATACGTCTATACACTAGAAGACAATGGCCACCAATCTAGATCAAATATAATTAATAAATAGAGGATATTTTTTCTCAACCAATTAAACATCTATCTCAAACATTGACACCTTATCCAATTTTTGAACTAAAGATTTTTTTATATTATATTTGGAGTGAAGAATTTTTACCCCTGTTAACCCTATGTATGCCTAAGATAATAAATGCATGTAATTATAGCTATTTCGTAACTATAAGTTTAAAATAAATACTAATCAAAGTTATGTAATTTCATGAACGGTCTAGTTTATACCATAACTGATACACAACCGTACCCCTGATAATGATATTGTCATAAATTTGTCAGCTTTCCTTCCTTGTTTCTGCCAAATACATCCGCAAGTAACAAATATGGATTAACTGCATTATTATTTCATCAATTTGAGTTAAGAAGAAAATTAAAATCCATTGTTCGTTTTATATTTAAAGAGTTTCAAAAGTATCATTTTTTGTGACTAACCTTGTATATAACTGGTATATAGTGTACAGTTAGGGATGAGCACGCTCTGTTTTTCTTCAATTTATTTGTTTATCATTCAATAACGGCCCATTTTAATTTGTTCTTTATCAGAAGTATCGTTTAATTTTCCATCTATTCCGTTCGTTTTCTATCTGAACGATCTTTCAGTGAAATTGTTCATTCTGTAAAATCGTTTGTTCATTAAAACTGTGTGTACATTGAGATCCTGTATTCATTAAATGGTTAGACAGGGTTGAAAAGGTCTGATTGGGTGTAAAAAAAGTTCCCAAACAATTTTTAAAGCGGAATTCTTCCGAGCGACACCATTATTCGCAAAAATTTTGTTCAGTCAGAAAACTGTCGTTTGTTCACAACAACGATGCCCATCTATATATAGAGTATACTATAAACTGAACTGGTGCCAAGGGAATAATTAAATAAATGACAAAATTCAACTTTTTCTCATTAATTTGAGGCACAGCATACAGCAGGAGTTTCAGGGTATGACACAACCACTTATCATGGAGTTGGGGGTTGAAAGGAGGTTTGGCATATTTTTTAATACTTTGCTTGTAAAAGTTTGAAAGTGAGCGAAAAAAATGAGTAAATCCGCGAACTTTTTGTTTGTTATTGTTTTATATTGTACAAAGAGAAGGTGCTCACAGATAGCCACAATTAAAAGTCAAAATAGAAGATGGGCGCGAAGCGCCAATCACGCCTAGTTTTTAATAATAAATTTAAGAGAATCAGTTAATTTTAGTTAATTTCAGTTAATAGCTAATTTAACTTAATTTAACTTTAAGTTATTTAAAAATTTACAATTTTTCAGAAGAAAGTAAAGTCCATTTGCAGACACCCCCCCAAAAAAACATGGATGCTTAATATATACTAGATCAGCCCAACCTGTTAAGGGTACCGTTGTAAATTGGGCGTGCCATTCTATAATCAATGTGGGATCCCTTGAAAGAACGTGAATAGCCCCAGTAAACAGAAGAATAAACATACAAATTATTACTTGAATCTTCACACGATTTGCCACATTACATTTTTTCACTCTTTTAAAACTGCATTTATTGTTTCTAATGCACAAACCTGTAAGTCACGTTAAAAGAGTTCATTAAATAAGAAAAATCTATTTTCCGACAGAATCAAATTGGCCTATTACGCCTAAGCAAGCTGTCAATCTCTTCTAATTGTTTTTGATATGTTTGATGTTTGATGGAAAATATTGTGCGACTATGAAATAGAAAAGTCGAGATCGCTGATAAGTGGTGATCACTGATCAGAGGTGATCTATATCTATGAATTAGTAACTTTTCTTTGTTTTGAATGTCTGATCATAACTCTGAACCCAAAGACTGATTTTCCTCAGAATATATGAAAAATGATTGAATAAGTCCTTTTAGTTATGAGATTTCCAAAATATGATCTACCCACTTTAACAATATGACACAGTGATATCAAATATTTTAACAATTTTTATGTTATTTAGTATTCTGGACAATTTTAACCATATCTAAAATATGGAAGACCACAGTTTGGAATTCCCGAGACTAGTAATTTGTGATTTTGACTGTGGGATACTATACAGACAGTGATAACTGCAGACAACTCTGAAATAGGAAGACGACTTATAGACATACGACTTTAAATAGTTCACTGAACTTATGGTACGGCAATTATGCAGTGCAAACAGACCCATCTTACTTAAAAAGTAATTTAAAAAGTTATTTGCAAAACAACATCAAATACACTTTAGTAATTGATAATCTTCCTATTTCTAAGTTGTCTAGTTCTCACTTACCATCATTTTTGATGCGACATACAAGTCCTCACTATAATTCTATTGTTTACGTTGGGAAACCCGTAGTCGTAGAGTTTAATATGTAATATGCAGTCATAATACAATAAATGTTTACAATACAATAAATATTTACAATACAATGAATGTTTACAAAACAATAAATATTTACAAAATAATAAATGTTTACAATACAATGAATGTTTACAATACAATGAATGTTTATAATGCAATGAATGTTTACAATACAATAAATGTTTACAAAACAATAAATGTTTACAATGCAATAAATGTTTACAAAACAATAAATGTTTATAATGCAATGAATGTTTACAATACAATAAATGTTTACAAAACAATAAATGTTTACAATACAATAAATCTTTCTAAAACAAGAAATGTTTCCAAGACAGTAAATGTTTATAAGCATATTAAATGTTTATAATATA
This sequence comes from Eurytemora carolleeae, assembly GCF_000591075.1. Lineage (NCBI taxonomy): Eukaryota > Metazoa > Arthropoda > Copepoda > Calanoida > Temoridae > Eurytemora > Eurytemora carolleeae. The sequence continues at coordinate 47,483 of NW_019396893.1, read as the reverse complement.
CTAAAATGTTTGTTTGTGCGGAATTGTGTAAAACGAGGTTTTCAATTCTTACCGAGTGTTATTGCCCTTTTAAAATATACCCTTTTATGTTTTTTTTGTTTAAAAGTTTTGAACTCTGATATCTGCAGAAATGGGCAAGTTACTTTAAAAGAGAAGTCACATTTGATAATAATCTGTTTTCAAAATTAAAACATTGATACATAATGAATACTTGATCTGATAAGGCTTTCAAGGGTACCTGTGTGAATCAGACATTGCCAAATTTACATTGAGGTTACGCTTCCAGTTCCTTTATATATTTAGAATACAGGCCCAGTTGGCAAAACCATTATAAACGTTAGAAAAATAAGTTCATTCAAGAATAAAAGCAATATTAAGTTGAGACTAGGCCTTAAAGTACTTTTAACAGTGGATTATACTGAAAAAACAGGAGAAACATTCATTTTTAAATTTTTAAAATTTTACGTGACCCTTCATGCAAAAGTGGCAATAACGTACCCTTTTAAGCTTTGTCTTATCAAGTATGAATTAGATATCCATTATTTTGTTTAATAAAACAGTTTATTTTCATTAGTGGGTTCTCTGCATAAGTGACTTAAGCATTTATTACTTAGCCAAAACATTTGAGAAATTTACAGAAATTAACACTTTGCGAGTTAAAAAGAACAACGTTTTCTTCCACATTATTGATCAGATTAAGGTTCAAGGGTACAACTGTTGTAAATCGGGCATTGTTATCTTTGACGCACTGGATCGGAGGTCACTTTGAATTGCACTAATATAGTGTCTTTAAGTTATTTTTTAGTGTGAAATCTTATTCCACTGGAGACGAATTAAAGAAACATAAAAATCAGCAAATATTATTGTTTGTTAAAGTATGGTAACAAATGGCAGCAAAGTGCCTTAAACGCCCATGTGTGTAAAATTTGATTTTTATTTATTTTTTTTTCAGTTGCTTGTTCTCTCTTCTTTAGTGCAGTTGAAGGCAGGGGTAACAATTTTAAAGCAAAATCTTCTAAAATTTTCAAAAGATGTTTTTTTTTTTGGATTAATGACTAAATTATTACCCTGTGGCGTAGGCGGCAGAAAGAGGAATGGAAGAGAAGGGAACAACAGTCCTCTTAGGTGAAATCGTATTTTTTCTACAGAATAAGTTAACACTCAACATTCTACAATGAAAGAATTTGTATAAGCCTATTTATGATAAATTTTTGTGAAAATTACTTGTTTCAATGGTGCAATGATGCTATTTTTAAACAGTTAAGCTTCTTTTTGATACTTTTCCTAAACATTTTATTTAATTAATAAAAATCATTCATTTTCTCCAACCCTAAATAAATTTAGCTATTACCTGGGGAAAAAAATAATTTTAGAAGGGGGGGAAATTTTTTAAGAAAATACACACCCCGCATAAACCTTTAACTTCCACCACTGAAGCTGCAAGCAGAAACCAGTTTTAATTCATTTAAAGTGCAGCAGCATTAATAAACAAGTAATCGTCAAGACGACATTATATAAATTCTTCATTGTATTCAAATATAAAGGATATACTGTAAATCAATCCTAACCATTAATTAATCAAACATTTAATCCTTTTAATGTAAAAAATATGTCCAATTTCTTAGTCTTGCTACGGTGGTCGGCTTTTATATTAATATAATGAAGAGCACTTTTTTATTAAGTTTTTTTTTGTTAAGAAGCTTTTTATATATCAAAAAAGGTCTTCATTATATTGATATAATCGCCTACCACCGTATACCCTAGATAGAACCCATGGTCATTTTATATGGTTACCCTGTAAGAAGTACCGATAGATAGATACGACCTTTGGTAAAATGTTTAAAAAATTGGGCTATAGTTGTTTGTTATATCAGATGTGAGGATGGGAGTAGACCAGTAAAAAGGTGCAGTGATGGCACAGAGAAGCAGAGACGAAGTCCATGCTCTGATGGCGTCCCTCCTCAGAGAGCATGCGCAGACGGATCTGCACCAGTTCCTGTAGTGCTTCCTGGCAGATGCGCAGATAACACAAAGTAGGTTTAGTGCGTAGTACTGTACATGGTGTACATATTCCCAAACTCCCGGATTTTCTAAACTGTTTTTCAGAACTTTTTATGCGATAGAAAAAAATAGAATCATAATTCTCTTAAGTCTTTAATGTTCGTATATTAAGCTTTTAGGGCACTTCGCGCCCATCTTATCTTTCAATTGTAAACATTGTTTCTTGTATACATTGTACATAAAACAAAAACGAAAAAAAGTTCGCGGATTTTAAATAAAAGATTTCGTGGATTTTCAAAATTTAATCCAAATCGAATTTTGATGGAGGCAAACTTCCCGGCCCTGGGGACATCTGAAGCTGTTTTGTCGTTTATTGGATACAAAAAAACAAACAGAAAAGCAAAGTATATGGATATATGTTCTTAACGCTATAAACACTTTATTCAGTTCAAAAGTTCCCAATTGCTACAACACCAATTTTAAAAAGTGTGCTTTGAAAAACAAACAACTTTCTCGACTTGTTAAACATTGCTTATAGGACACCTTCATTTTTAATTAGCTTACACTTTAAATTCAAACTCCTTTTCAAAAATATAATGAAGAAATGCTTTAGGCCATCTTGCCCCAACAACGAGAGACCTCAACGTCGTTGCACAGACGGAAGCAGAAAAATGAAGAAAAACCAATGTGCTGACCGCCAGGCCCCAACTAAGAGGTAAACTATACCAGAGGTTTACAGCATACCTTAATAATACCAAAAACTTATTTTTCCCCCGATTTAAAGGGACTGTAAGCGTAATTTCAAGTGACCCTCCCTACATGCATAGATGACATTTTCCCTTTGATAAAACAAAAATGAAAGTTTTCGAGAATTTACAGTTTTGTGTGGATTTTTTAAATTTTACGAAAATCAAAAAAAGGGTTAAGACAATTTTTTTGTAATGCTGAGGATCCATAAACCTTCCCTGGGGTCATGTGAGGTCCCACCAGAAATTTTGGCCCGAACGGTTCAGCCATTTTGACGTTTATAGGTTTCAAACAAACAAACAAAATATACTATAGATTACATATATTAATTTTATATGCATTGAGATTCTCATTGATATCAACACCCCCGTAAAACGTTTAATCATAAACAATGATACCACATTTTAAATGATTATTTTACAGATGTAGCACTGGAGACCTTCCAACCTGCACAGATGGGTCAACACCCAGCCCAAGAAACTAAACATGTGTTTACCAACTATCCTCCAAATCTTTGAAGAGATGAGAAACAATCCTGTATTTATTAATCCTTAGTTTCTTCATTTGTTTTAATGTCAAACAACAAACTAGAGTCTTCCCTAAATAGTTGTTAGAAGAAAACCTGACATTTTGCTTGTAACATAACATTGTGAAATTATGAACATTTTGTTCAACTTTTTGAACAGAATTTTAGGGTTTCATCTAACAGTATTTGTAAGCATTATGTATGTACATTGTACAAAATCATTTTTTGGATCTACAATCGTTTTACTTCAAATTAATTATTCATTAAATTCAAGTTACCATAATTCATGATTCTTAATGAGATACAGGGTGTCCCACGAAACATGACAGTTGGTAAATAGTTTCGAATGTTTTCTTCCACATACTGTATTGAAGACTTTTTGCAATTTATTTCTTTAAAAAATGTTTAACACATATTTATTTTACTGTGAAATCAATTTTACTATTATAACTGTCAAATGTTTTGTCTCTTTAGTATCAAAAAACTCATTAAATTTTGGAAGAAGACATTTTAAACTATTCACAAACTGTCATATTTCGTGGGACACCCTGTATTTAAAGATCTGAAGAAGGAAAGCCCTTCATGTTTGATTTTCTACATAGTTGGGTTGTAAATAAATATCAAGTTATGAAATATACATACAAACAATTTTTAATGCGTTTTGTTGATGAAGACAAGATGAGAGACGTAATTATGTACAGTCAATCCCAGATATATGAATACTAGCAAGAGTTGTTTATAATGTCGTATTACATGTCGAAGCCTGAAATGGGATCCATCTTTCACATAAATGATCAGTGAAATATTCTGGTCATAGGAAACTATTATGTGAATTATCAAAATTATCAAAGTTTAATTCTTTTAACCCCCCTCAGATACTAAACGAACACTTGTTTACAAATTCCGCCCAGAGAAAACTGGTTTCAATATGTACGCAGAGTATACGCAACTGCATTTAACTTTCCTTGCATTACATCCTTAGATTAGAGCATCTTCGTTAACAATTTCTAAAGCAATAAAAATTGCTACACTTATGGAATTTTTTTTTAAGTCATTTAATGCAAAGGTCATAAGGATAGGTTGAAAAATTCCAAACATGAATTAGCATTACTTTAGTTGAATAATTTAAAAATGTTTATTTCTAACCTTAAATTATATAAATTTCCTCTTTTTTAATAAAAAAATCATCTAAATAATAAAGTTCTACGCTTCTTTTATTTTCTTCTTTTTTAAAACCCGTTTTAATCAATGCATTCATTTATTTTTTTTAAAATCCATATTTAACAATAAAACATAATTTTGGAGGAGAGAGAGAGAGAGAGGGAGGGGCTTTCTAATTGATTAATCAGTAAGTTCTGGATATTGAAGATTACTTATCGATTACGTCTTGGATTTGATTTGGGAAGATTCAACAATGCTGAACACAGCCAGGGATCCGTCATCATCCTGCCAGTTGAATAGGAACAGTTAGAATCCGGATTAGAAGGATCCATAACATAAACTTATTTTTTCTAGCGTAATTTTAAGTGACCCCCCTCTATACAAAAATGGCAATGCCCAAATCCGATTATCAACGGTACCCTTCAAGCCTTTTTCTGATCAATAATGTGGAGGAAATGGTCGTTTTTTTTAAAAATTATTCTTGCATGTTTTCCCGTAGTAGAAATGCGCAAGTCACTTTTATAGAGTGACTACAATTAAAATAATTTTTTTTTCGAAATTATAATTATTGCTTTCTCATTCATACTTTATCAGACAACGCTTTTAACGGTACCATTGTAAATCGGGCATTGCCATCATTTCATGAAGAGACACTTCAAATTACTGTTATAGTCCCTTTAGATAAATCCCTTTAAATAAATCCCTTTAAACAAATCCCTTTAAATAAATCCCTATAAATATATCCCTTTAAATAAATCCCTTTAAATAAATCCCTTTAAATAAATCCCTTTAAATATATCACCTGGGTTTTAGTGACTCTACAAATCTTTTTGTGATGTGATAACTGATCACTGGAGTGAAAGCTTCTTCCACACCCTTCATTTATACACTAAATACACAAGAATATATGGTCATTGGTCGCTTGTCGTTGACAAGAGGCTCTGTTAGCCATTTTGGCTGTCGTTTGTCGTTTTTTGGTTGAAGGTTGTCGTTGTCATAGTTTTGGTCGTCGTCATTGTGGTTGTGGTTGTCGCTTCTTCTACAACCTTCGTTAAAACAAGCAAAAAAAGTATCACTTATCACAAAATTAGCTATTATCATTGATCATTTTTTACGATTTTTTTCTTGGATTTAAAAAAATCTTTTAGGCAATGTTTTTTAATTCCAACCATGCATAAACATTCCCTGGGGTCATGCTGCTGTGAGTTGCCTCAAAATTGTTTGGCCCGATGGGTTCAACCGTTTCGACGTTCATCGGTTACAAACAAATTGACAGACAAGCACAGTGTAATAGAATGATCATTTATTATTATATCATTGATCATTGATCATTGATCATTGATCAAAGATCAAAGGTCAAAGATCATAGATCAAAGATCAAAGATCAAAGATCAAAGATCAAAGATCAAAGATCAAAGATCAAAGATCAAAGATCATTGTCATTGTCATTGTCATTGTCATTGACCATTGACCATTGACCATTGACCATTGCCCATTGACCATTGATAATAGAACCTTGACCATTAATCATTGATTAAAGATCATTGTCTTTCATAATTGATCATTTTCATTGACAATTGATCATAATCATGTTGATCAACAATTGATCATTCTCATTGATTATTGATCATTTCTATTTGTAACTAATCTTCGTGGGTGCTTCTCGCCCAAAATTATTGAACATTAGCACTGAACATTGATGATTTCAATATCTTTGATTTTATAATTTCTATAAAGTAATATTGGGGATATTTAATGCTTTTCTAATTTTTCAACACTTTGAAAAAAGATTTACCTTGTAAGGTTTATGTCCCGTGTGGATATTCTTGTGCATTTTTAGTTTAGTTTTTGTAAAGAACCGTTTTCCGCACACATCACAGGGAAATTGAAGGCTCACGTCATGTGACTTCTTGTGGTAGTCTGCAGTACGATATTCATTCAAGATTATATTATAAATTTTAGAGAACGTGAACGCAAAATTGATGTAAAATTTAGACACACATTTTATCGTAAAAGTGACAGTGAGCGTAATTTAAAGTGACCTTCTATGAAGAGATGGCAATGTCCGATTTACATCGGTACCCTTAAAACCTTAATCTGATCAAAAATATTGTCTTTCTGACTCGAAAATTGTTTAAATTCTCCATTGCTTCTTTTCAGCAAGAAATGCGCAGTCATTTTCGAAAAAAGCTTTTTAACAATCAAAACTGAAATAAAAAAGTCGTCTTCATTGTATTAATATAGTCGCCTACCACTTTAGAAGATAAAAAAAATTCTCGTTAAATTGTTATTGACATGTACATTTTACGCTGTTTACTCTTTCTTTCAAAATAACTAATTTAATAAGAAACTAATTTAATATTTAATATAAAAAATACAGTGCTTCCCCCGAAAAAAAACAAGAAAAAAAACCAATTCTGTATTTCGTATTAAGCACTTTTTAAATTATCAGGACAGCCTCTGTTTGTTATTCTAGTTAGCACTGTCAAATTATCTCACTTTTCAACCTTAATTCTACAACATTTTCACAAGTTTTAACTCGGATCCTTATTTAGTTGAATGTCTGTTTAATGTTTAATGAATTGTATTGGCTCATTTGAATTCTCAGTAATAGGGTTTATTAACCTCATGACTAATCTAGACTCCCCCCGCTCCCCCCCACCACTTCAAGGAAATAATCACGAATTTTAACAAATCTTATCGTTAACAATGTCAAGAAAAAGCTTAAATTGTTAAAATCTGTTGCAAACTATAAGGTCTTTAATTTTACAATATTATCGTAACATTTTTTACAAAGTTTTAGAAATGAAGAAAAAAAAGGAAATTCAAATTTGGAACAGATAAGAGTGCTATAAAATTCAAATTATATGGAACCACAGACGTTTAGAGAGTGACATGCTTGATCCACGACGTCTAATTTCTGGTAACTGCCTTTAATGCGTCTCCAACATAAATCTGCAAGTTACTTTTACAACGAAACCGCACTTGAAACTTATCTTTTTTCAACTATTTATAGAAGGAAATCTCATTCAACCCTAATCAAACAATCAGACATGCCACTCTATAAATAGGAGGTTACTTACAATTATGTTTACAGAGCCCGAATTTAATGAATTTTAGCCGAGTCCCAAATCCGCCAAAAACCGGTTTCAAATGAGCAACGGCTTAAATCATGAAACATTAAATATAATTTTAAAAAAACCAACCATATTGAGCCGTGTCTCAACTTCTTTAAATTCGGCCTCAGTTAAAATATCTATTTTTCCGAACTAGAACTAAACATATTTGAATTTTTAATTTTCCTCGCCAGGGAAGTTTTAAAATTTGTTAAAGAGGTGAAACTATGAGATAAAAATCGCTTTAAAAAAGCTGCCCTTCTTCTTAAACAATTTTCAATTATCTGCCCGACAATAGTTTTCCATAGAAACAGCTTATCCAGCTAGCAGGGCCTTAATTGGATCAATCAGGCTTAATTTAAACAATGCATTAATATAGATAGATAGATAGACATCTGACACCAGACATTAGACACTTTAGACATGTGTTTGGTGATATAAACAAAACAAAAAGATAAGGCCTGCAAATAGTAACATTTTTAAGGGGGAGGGGAGGCAAGCAATCATAGCCACCCCCCAATTCTGGTTATATAAGGTTTACACAGTTAATTAAAAGGAAAGAACAGAAAAAATATTTATTGCTTTGATTTTCGCGAAGCAAGTTTTTTTTAAAAGAAAATTTTTAAAAACTACCTCAGAAAATCCCCATTTTGCGAATTTTTATTTTTTATTTAAATGTTTACAAAGGATGTTTAGCTATACAAAATTTGTTACAGTAAGTGTCAGTAAAATTTTCCTCAAAAAACAATAGTCGTCTGACGTGCAGGAGTTATAATTTTCGATAACAATTGATATTTCATAGAAAAGATTTGATATTCTAAATTTTAAGAATATCTTCCTAAAGAGTTTTGTGATTTGAAGAGTTTGAAGCAGATGGTACAGGAGAAGGAGATCTTACTGTGCTTATTATCCATGTGAGATTCTAAACAAAGGAGATCTTACTGTGCTTATTATCCATGTGAGATTCTAAACAAAGGAAATCATACTATGCTTATTATCCAATTGGGATACTAAACAAAGGAGAAATTTCATGATTATTATCCATGTGATTGTTATCCATGTGAGATTCTAAACAATGGAACTGATACTCGCCTCAAACTCTAATTATCTAATCCTTATGTCTTTGCAACCTGATGTGTAGACCTTTGACATTTCAAACTATGGATACTGCTAGTTCATAGCGTAAAATGTAGAAAGTTTACACAATTAAGTCAAAAAGATAAAAATATTAGAAAATCAAAGTTGGATAGCTTTATTAATACTTAATTAAATATAACTCTGTTAATTAGACTCGTGGCTTTCTACAGTAGATCAAGAGCATATCAAAGCAAAAGTTACAAGAGTTATAATATGTAGTTTAACTGATTAAAAAAAACTGTGCAAAATTGACATTATAAAATAATACAAAATAAATACTAACTGACCTAAATTTTTCTTCCATTTAAACCGATCTCCACATTCTGTGCAAATAAAAGGTCGATCATCTATTTAAAATATTTATCATTCACTCAATCAATCAATCAATCAATCAATAAATCAATAAATTAATCGATCAATCAATCAATAAATCAATCCGCCCTTCGTTCCTCTTGAACAATCAATTTTCCGTTAAATAATTTCAAAAATAGCGTTAAAAAATCACCTAACTTACCAAAAATAAATTATCAATCAATCAATCAGAACCCAACAATTATTACAAAATAACAACAATTTTTATTTTAATAATAATCTTTCAAATAAAGCAAATATTATTATTTCTTTTTAACTAATGTTGAATTAAGATCTAGGGTTTTTTTTGTGTGGTTTGAATCTTGTTTTAATTAATAAATATTTTCCCTGTATGTACATTTGAGTGCATGTACAGGCTTGATTTTGATGCGTACAGTTCTCCACAAACCTTACACTCGTACTTTATCCCTGCAGTACATAAACAAAGGTGTGTATATTTTCATGAAAAATTATCCCCCCTCCCCGTTCTAATTTTTCTTTTCCTAGAAGATTGTCTTTTTTAGGGTTTTAATTGCTGAATTGTCTAATTTTTCATTTTCCCCTCCAAGATCTTCAAAAATAATTTTTTTGAAGTTTTTACTTCTTATAATAAAAATTCAAGTGTGTCTGAAAAGTGGAAACCTAACGAATTAATTGGTGATCTTTATCATATTCGTTATATACTTAAAAAATGCGAGAAAATAAGGTTTGTCAATTGTTGTAGGTTTCGGGCGTTGTCCAATTCGTCCAATAAACAATAATTTTTTGATATCCTGAACCTCATTTTATGTTTTTGTGGACGATACCTCTAAATTTGGTGTTTTTTATATTATATTTTAACACATAGAAACAATCTCAAGAACTGACAAGGGTCAACCCAGACCGAAATATACTTTCAATAAATGTTAAACTAACATCTACTTTTTTTTACTCTACAGAGATTTGGTCCATCACCATCACCGAATTTTAAATGTAAAACTGTTGTTTCTAAGAGAATGTATAATTGTTATATCATAAATTTCAACATATAAGGATTAAGGAAATAAAATATCCAAGTCTCACTTCTCCCCAAGGCTTAAAACTATTTCCTAAGATAGAATAGAGAAAGGGGGGGGGGCGAGGGAGGGGGGAGACTGAAACTTTACCTAGATGCAGATGCTCAACATGTCTCTTCAAATTTCTATTATTACTCGTCTTGTATTCACAGTAGTCACAAGAATATCTATTTTCCTGGAGAAAAACCTTGTTTTAATAATTAAAAAGGGACTGAAAGCGTAATTTCAAGTGACCTTCCATTTAAAGTGGGCCATCCACGATTCACAACGGTACCCTATATATCTGTACATATCTTTATCATTCAACCACAACGCTTTTCATTATTTCTCAATATAACGTTAAACAATCAATACTTGAAGTTTTTAATTTAACGTTTAACAGTCAATACTTGAAGTTTTTTATTCAACGTATAAAAGTCAATACTTGGAGTTTTCAATTTAACATATAACAGTCAATACTTGGAGTTTTCAATTTAACGTATAACAGTCAATACTTGAAGTTTTTAATTAAACAAATAACAGTCAATACTTGGAGTTTTTAATTTAACGTATAACAGTCAATACTTGCAGTTTTTAATTTAACGTGTAACAGTCAATACTTTTAGAGAAGTTCAAGCAGGTTTTTATATATTTAAACAGAGACTTTCGATGGTTTCGATGGTACTGTTGTAAATAGGGTATTGCCCTCTTTGCATGTAGGGTCCCTTGAAATAACACTTATAGTCCCTTCAAATAACAATAATAATAATAATAATTGGTGTACCTTAATCTGAGGTGATTAAGCGTGTATATTTTCTTTAAAAATCATCAACCCGTAAAACATTACTTCTTTCTCAGAAAAAGAATTATTGTAAAAGGAAATGTTTTAAAATTTGAGTAGAAATCAAATATCAAAAAGAAGGAAAAAGCCAGAGACATTTTTTTTCTTAAAAAATAGGTTAGAAAGAATTTTTTTTTCTGGGAAAATAAAGGATTTTTTGGATAAATAGTATAAAATAAAAATTTACCTTTGTTAATGTCTTTACAGACGTTTTTTCTTTCCCTTTCTTTTCAAGTGTATTCACAGGGTCCTCTACATGAGTGTTCATGTGCTCTTCCAAAATAGATTGAGACTTAAATTTATATTGGCAAATATCACAAGAGAAAAACTCGCAATGACTCTTCATATGTCTCTTTAGGCTTGTTAAACCAACAAACGATTTTCCACATGGTGCACAGTGGTGATATTTAGAACAGCTTTGCCAGTGTTTCTTCAGTCTTACTTTAGAGAGGAAAATTTTCCCACACTTTTCACAAGATCCACAGTCTGCAAGAAAAAGAAATAATTATGTCAAAAAAGAAAAAGAAAATTTTTATCAATCAATCAATAATCAAAACTTAATAGAAAATATCAAAATATTCAAATGGAATCAAATCTATTTTTTTAATCTAAATTTTACCTTCTACTTTCTTTCCAGATTCTTTGATTTTTATTTCACCCCCCTGCGGTATTTGCTCATCCTCCTCGTACGAATTCTCGTGTATATCCTGTGAACTCTGAACAAGTGCATCCTGTACAGAATCATCGTCAACTTCATGCTTTACGACGTCAACGTGTTCAGGTTTACAGCTTCCATGCAGAAGTTCTACAAATAGTTTATTCAATTTAAAGGTTAGGGTCGCAAATGAAAAAAGAAAAACAAGATCAAAGCAAACTTTGTCAGGCTAGCTCAACATTTCGGAGAAAGAACATCTTTTTAATTTTAATTTTCAGAGCTCTAAAAATGATTTCACAACAAAAAATATGTAACAACATACATATTTTGAAGACTGAAAAAAAGTGAATTGTGAACCTTAAGATGAAAAATATAGAAGTAAAGAAATAAAATATTTTAGTATCTACTTATGTTGTGGACAAAAACATTCATAAAAATGAGCAAACAAAAAATATAGCCTTTTCGTCGCTGTGACTACAATTATTTTCATTATTCAAGCATGTTCCGCAAAAAAAGCCCAATCTAATCGTTTCAGCTATTTTTTGGGTAACAAACTAACATATACGTAATATGTATAATCCAGAACTCAAAAAGAAAATCTTATTCAAACCTGAGATTGGACCTGAGTTCAAAGTTAAATACAAGGCTTCCATTTTTTCCTATCACGAAAATTATTATTCTTATTTCATTAGTGTGATAAAAATAATGGCAATAGCAATAATAATGACAGAGACAGCGACAGCGACTGCGACTGCGACTAGGGTGTCCCAAGAAACATGACAATTTTTCGAATGGTTTAGAATGTCTTCTTCCATAATTTGTTATGATGTTTGATACCTTAATAATATTATATAGTAAATTTATTTCAAAGTAAAATATATTTGAGCAAAAGATTTTTTTTTAACAAAATAAACTGCAAAAAACCTTAAATACCTAATACAGTATATGGAAGACGACATTCAAAACTATTTACCAATTGTCATGTTTCGTGGGACACCCTGTTATCTCTCTTTACTGAGGGGCACTCGCAACAAACGTCGAGCAGTTTAATGATGCCATGAACTAGAACTTTGGAAACATTTATTGTTAATTTATTTGAAATAAAATTTCATTCCTATCAGTGCCATGCTTATTCGAAACTCCTGAAAAAATATATTTCATTAAATCGTTGAATTGTTTGCTTGCTAATTACTGTTTTTTATAAAAGAAATATTGTCTTTTTTTTAACAACATTTAATAAATTTTTTTGAACAAGTAAAAAACATATTTTTTCCTTTCTGATATTATCAAACAAATTGAACTGCACCATTTTATCAGTTATATTGTTCTACATTCAAACATTGATTTTTGCTTCACTGATCGAAAACTTTTATTCAAAAAAAAAGTTTTTGTTTTTGATTCGGGGGGAGGGGGGGCATTGGAAATGATTTTTGATGGTTTGGGGGGAAGAAATGAAAAATTGGACATCAAATGGCAACCTTTTTTCACTATTTTTAATATTTTTACCCCAAAATTCAAAAAGTTTCCCTATAAATTATTATCTTCCCAAATTCAGCGAATAAAACCCTTAAAATTAGAGCGTACAACTGAGGATAACAATATTTTCAAAAGTGGGGGAAGAATAATGATTTTTCGAGAAAAATACACCCCTGGAATTGCGAAAAAAATGTCCCTTGGTTCCTCCAACATTTTCTCTAGGGAACTCTTCTTCAGGAACTGGTTTTCCGAGGAACTTGCACAAACGTTCCCAACCCTCCCCTACTTGGAACACAAGCAGTTGATCTGCAGGAACCAACTGGGAGTTAGGTGTTCCATATATTTATTGATCACTAGCGGAAGTGCCCGGCGTTGCCCATGATATTTTAACAAAATTTTATATTTAAATTTTTCTTAGCCTATGTATGATGTTACCCTAGGATATTCAAGGGTTCCATTAAAAAATTCATTAAATGATGAAGATTACTTGAATTCTTTTAAAATACAAAATTTTCGATTATTTTTTTTAACGTTGTCAACTGGATAAAAAATCAAGACACTCCCTCCTCAATGATATAAAATCTATTGAGAAAATAAAAAAATTGTACCACGGTATGTTTCCAAACATGACCGAACAATTATTTTATTTCTATTGAATAAAACTCTTCTTAAAGGGGCTGTACGCGGTAATTTAAAGTGACTCTTCATTCTAACACGTTTTTTTTTTTGAAAATTAAAAGTTTCTCTATGAAAGAGAATAGCGGACTTGAACAACAGAGGCAAAGTAGGATATTAAAATAATTCACACATAATGTAAAGGGTCCATTGTGAATAGGACATGCACTCTTTACTTGAGGGGTAACCGGAAATTACGCTGACCAGTCCCTTTATTGAAGAACCAGTACTAAAGGAAAAGTATGGATATTTTGGCAGAACAGTCATTTTCAGAAAATATGAACACATTCCTGTTTGACCGCGGCATTATGCATAATGTATTGATACATCCATAACTCTTTATTGGTATGCAAGTCGACAAGGTCGAAGAAGTTGTCAGGACATGCTGTCGATCTTGTCATATTGTGAATACTTAGTCGATCAAACTTTTCCCTCGTCGCACTGAACCTAAATATGATATTTATATTTTCCCTCGTCACACTGAACCTAAATATGATATTTGTATTTTCCCTCGTCGCACTGAACCTAAATATAATATTTGTATTCTATCATTGATAGATTTTAATTTACTAATATACATACATTTATATATAGATATACCCATCTTCAGGGAGCCCCATGTTGCAGACCTAAGCAAACACTTCTATAATTTTTATTAATAGCCATAATGCACATTGTACGCTAACGTACGGCGTGAACTCAAAACAGATGATGTTACGCATATTCCTGGAAAATCTAGAAAATCTAGAAAATCTAGAATATTCTATGCCCAACGCGGTTTTCAAAATTCGAATGTAAATATTCATTTGCTTTGACTTCTAGAAAGTAAATATGAAATATACATATTCCTTAAATATAGAACAGCTTGCAAAAATAGTCTTAAACAATTACAAGCGTTTAAGTAAATAAATAAGGATAAGTCCGCCACTCTTGATCAATCAGGTTTTTAAAGGGTACAGTTGTGAATCAGACAACTCACTTTAAAAATGGAGGGTCACTTGAATTACGCTTACAGTCCCTTTAATTTGCAAAATTCAGTTTATTTTTCTACATAAAATCATTTTTAACTTACTATTTACCAACATACCGGGAAACATTTCTGAGGGAAAAATTACGATTTAGAAAGGAAATATAACCCCCCTTATTCTAAACTAGGATTGAAAACACCTGGGAAAATTTGACGAAGCAAAGGCTTTTAAAGCATCCCAACAGTTTTCCACTTACCATCGGATGTATTTCTCATACCATACTCGCTGATTTGTGTTGTAATACTCAAGCATTCTAAAATAAAAAATTGCGAGATTTGTAAAAAAAAATTTTGAGCAGAAAATTTTGCGTTTTTTGTCTAACCTCGAATAGGAATCTTGCCAAACCTCAGGACTTTCCCGTTCCATCAATATTACCTAATAAATAAAACCTTGATCAGTACCATGGAATAACCTGATACATAAAACCATGATATAACAGTGAATTACAGGATAAATAAAATCACGATCGGAACCGTAGGATTAGACGATATTTAAAACCTAGATCAAAAGTGTGTAATAACATTGTATAAAAACCTTGATCAGTACCATGGAATAACCTGATACATAAAACCATGATATAACAGTGGAATTACAGGATAAATAAAATCACGATCGGAACCGTAGGATAGACGATTTATAAAACCTTGATCAAAAGTTGTGGAATAACTTTGTATAAAAAACCTTGATCAGTACCATGGAATAACCTGATATATAAAACCTTGATCAGAACTGTGGAATAACCTATTTATTAAACCTTGATCAGAACCCTGATTATAACAGTGGAGTTACCCGATAACTAAAATCTTGATTGAAACCGTGGGACTAGACAATATATAAAACCTTGATCAAAACCATGGAATAGCATAATATACAAAAAAACCTTGATCAGTACCATGGAATAACCTGATATATAAAACCTTGATGAGAACCATGAAATAACCTGATATATAAAACCTTAATCAGAACTGTGGAATTACCCAACAAAAAAAGATAAAAAGAAAAGATCATGGTAGACCCCAAATGTGGGTTCCACAGACCCCCATTGGACATTAAGGGCCTGTGTTTAAAACCTGTTCACCCTGCAGCCTGAATCCTGATATTCTTACCCTATGCCAGGGAAATGTAAATCAAAGTACGGAATCTGGCAAGTCACTCAACCTGGTGACGAATGTTTACTCTTCATTCAAGGGAGGTGTCAAGCTGAAGCTACCTGTAATTTAGATTGCTTCTATCACTTTGTGCCTACGTTCTAATGCACACATTTAGCTTCACTTCGGCATTATCTCCCCCTAAGTACCTTCTCAGAGTGGTTTTTGCGTCATGGGAATTGAATCATAGAGCTAGGATAGTGCTCTGGATGCATTCATATATTACGCTTTGACATTCAATGATCACATGTCCTTCTGACAGCTTCGCTTTCGCTCCTACAGTGATACAGAATGGAAAGTATGAGTATTTTGCCCAAGGGGGTAGGTCTTCTATTTCCTAACTACATGATGTTGGAGCCTAAACCACTTTTGTGGTTGAGGCATAGAAGCTAGTGAAGACGTGTCTCTCTCCATGTTGAGAACGTTAGCCACAGGTTCTTTTGAGCAACCTTCTGGGGCCATTGAACAGACGGCTCCCAACCACTACTTTAAGGGCTTCTACTTGGAGAGCCCACTTGTCATGCGGAGTCCTAATCCCAGCATAAAACACTGATTTAAGGATTTTTCTCCCAGACGTAGTTTCCTAGCTTTATACTGACCCTATCCTTCATTGGCATTAGCCCTGCGTCTATGGCTCCTGCTACCCTCTCTGATGACTTTGGCAGTTGCAGGATATTCCTGGCAACTATGTGCTGAATTATGTCCAGCTTCTCTATTACTCCCTTTGAGAACTGTGAAATTACCCGCTATATAAAGCCTTGATCCTAACAGTGGAATTACCTTATAATTGAAACCTTGATCAGAACAATGTAATTACTCAATATATAGAACCTTAATCAGAACTGTGGAATTAACCGGTGTATAAAACCTTGATCAGAACTGTGGAATTACCAGATATAAAAAACCTTGATAAGAACTGTGGAATTAACAAATTGGGATGATCTTTAAAGTTATATTCTCTTAAAAAAAATCATAACCCCCATTTATTAAAAAATAATTTTTTCAGGGTTTTTTTTCATTGATTTGGAAAAAATAAATAATTTGTAGAAAAAAATTGGGTAAAAATTATCAAAATGGTTTAAAACAATTTTTCATTTTTCCCCCAGATTTTCAAAAATCATTCCCTACCACAGCGGGTGGGACTGAGGAGGGGGGAATTCTGAAAAAATAAAAACCCTTTCAAGAGTTGTTTTTTTGTTCAGAGGATAATTTTTACCATTTATTAAATACATTATAAATATATATTCTATACAATGCTAAGGATCAGGATCCATTGAATTTGCAACATTGCGGATTACTGGATCCAAGGGTCAAAATATCAGCCATAATCTATAAAAAACTTTTTTACTCTCAAAACTCAAACATAAACTGTTAAAAAACAATTGTTAAAAATTTTCAAAATATTTTTAAATTCTTTTATTGTAAAAAATCAGTAAATTTTGAAGAACTATTTATGACCAGGATTTTGCATAACGCAAAAAAGCAAATGTTTAGAAAAAAACTATTTTTAAAACATTTTCTTTTCTTACATTCTGCAAAATGTTGACCATAAAAGTAAATATAGGCAAAATACGAACCAAAAATGATCTTACTTAATGCACGTCACTACTTGCCTCACCTTAGCTTCAGGATAGTGTTTGAAGAATATATACCATAAAGTGCAAGCTGGTTGATCTACAACTACATCAATATCCCTGGAATAATATCCATATCAATACAACTAGGGATACACAACTACATCAATATCCCTGGAATAATATCCATATCAATACAACTAGGGATACACACCTACACCAATATCCCTGGAATAATATCCATATCAATACAACTAGGGATCCACAACTACATCGATATCCCTGGAATAATATCCACATCAATAAAGGGATTCAGTATACAGGAATACTGAATACTAGGATACAGAAATACTGGATAAATAATTTTCTGGCTTCAATAATAAAGAAATACTTTATACAGGAATACTGAATACAGGAATACTAGATACAGGAATACTGGATACAGGAATACTGGATACAGGAATATTGGATTCAGAAATACTGGATACAGGAATACTGGGTACAGGAATACTGGATACAGGAATACTAGAATTAGATACAGGAATACTGGATACAGGAACTGGGAATTGGGATACTGGATTTAAAGATTCTGAACACAGGATACAAAGTGCTGAAGGGATACAAGGATACTGAAAAAAAAACTACAAGGATAAATTACCAGGGTTTACTAAAACCGGATACAGGATGTAATGATTAATTCTATTAAAACTGAAATACCTATACTGTTCCATGAGAAAGGATGAATCCTTTTTTCCATCCAGAAAATCCAAATAGTTCTCCAGATTCAACTGAACGAACACAAATTTTAAATCCTGTTCTAATAATCAATCTAAATATTGACTTTCCTTGTCTGATTGTTTGTAACCAATAAACGTCAAACGGATAAACCAATCGTGCCCCAATTTTTTGTGGGACCTCACATAATCCCAGGAAAGATTTATGGATGGTTAGAATTAAAAAAAGTTGCTTCAAAATATTTTGATTTATAAAATACACTAAAAAATCGATAAAAGTCAAAGATTTAAAATAAAAATCGAAGCCTTGTATCATGGTTAAATGAATATATGTACAAAAAAACGTCACATTTTAAAAAATTCTCTGAAAAGAGAAAAACCGGTAAAATTTGTTGTTATTGTTTAATTCTAGTGCCGCGGTCAGGTAAACCAGGAACACATGGAACAATTTTTTAAATTTTGTTTTGTTTTTAAGTTTCCCTATTTTTTTCTCGATCAGGTTTTGTTTACTTTGAAAACAAAATAACTAGTTCTGTATTGCCTTTTTGAACAAATTTACATTTAAATATTGAAAATCTGTTCCTCTAAATGTTCTTCAAAGTCATGAACTGAGAACCCTAGATCGTGTAGAGCAGTCGCCATTGATTTGGTTCCAGTCTTTGGGAACCCAGCACAGATTATTTTCATCTTGTCAGGAGAAATATTTACACTTTATCCATTTGTTTCTGAAACAAATGAGCGTATACAACCTGTGTCTCTGAAAAAATTGCGTTTAGGCTTTTTAGCCGGCCTGATGAACGGTTTGGTGTACTATAAAGTTTTTCAAGTCCGTACGATGTAAATAGAAGGGTTGTCGACATTTTGCTCTAAAATGTTGGTTTAACCATCAAAAGTAGGCCAAATATTCAGAAATGTTCTCGTTCTCTTTTTCCAAGATTTCAAAGCAAACAAATGATTTCTAGGTGGAATGATTCGATAATTTGTGTGGGAGTATTAAGTATAAATTTCCCTTTTTAGTTATTTTTGTCCACAAATTCTGATAATCTGTTATAAAGTTGTAGTTCCGAATCTTAAGCATTTATAACAGGTCATGTGATCCAGTCATAAACTAAAATGGTTGAATTTATCTTATCTCAGGATCTCAGGAGTTCAGGAGTGCTAATTAGAAAATTATCTATCCGTCTAACGAATATTTCATTTTTATTATGTTTCCTCTTTGTGTGTCTTAAAAAAGTTGTTTATGCTAGTTAGAAACTTATTACACAGATCACAAAAATATTGTTTAGTATATAAAAGATTCTGTGTTGGTTACTCTATTACTGCAAATGTCACAAGAGAACATAGTTTTAACTACAACTTGTTAAACAATCAATCAATCAAACAAACAGACTTATAGGGATACCTTCTAACCAAGTTGCAATCCCACCGTGATATAATACTCAGCTGGGATTAAAATTAGGATTTACAATTTGATAATTAATTATTTCCTTAGCCTGTCCTAGCCGCGGCGCTCGGCCCCTTAACCTGTCCTAACCGCAGCGCTCGGCCCAAAAATTGTCTTAACCTAACCTAACCTAAAATAATAAAAAAATTATAATATTTTTGCTCAAAACTGAAAAATAAGTGGTCATGTACAAAACTGTTAGGAGGGGGGCCAGGGGAGTCCAAAAATCGTTCTCTGGGATAGATCCCAATTATTTCCACCTACCCGGCCCCTGGATTATATCGTAAGCCGCCGCGGTGGGTGTGTTCTCCCAGAAGTTTGCAGACATTTCGTAATTCTTGATAAATCATAATAGTTTTAACTTTTATCAATCATATAAACTTTAAAATATATAAAATATAATTCTTTCCTATCTTAAAAATATAAGTTTATTATGATTTTAACATTGATAAGTGACTTAAAAAGATTATTTTTTGAGATATCTAGACCGATTATTTATTTTTGGCAACATATTCTGGAAAACTTGCAACAAAATTATTTTCACATATTCATGCACTATTGAACCTAAAAACTTGAAAACTCTAATGTGTTAATTGTTTCCAAATCACATTTCTCAAGGGAAACCTCCTCCTCTTCGTGATGCTGTAGTTCCCGGTGCTTTGATCAATGTCTTGCGAACCCAGCAACGAGTAACAAAAGAGACAAAGAAATCTTCCGACATTGTGGTTTAGCGCTTTGTGTTTTCATGAAAGGTCTGGTGTGCTGGTTAGAAAATGATTACAATGATCACAAGAATATTTCATGTGCTTCTGTTTCAGCTTCATGTGTTTTTTTTACAAGTTCTGGTGTGATTGCTCTATAACTACACGTGTCACAAGAAAACATTGTACACATTAAACTTCTCTGATTCGTATGTCTTAAAATTGCACTGACTACAGGAAAACTCAGTTCCAGCTTCGTCAGCTCTGATCTTGATACATTCAAGAACAGTTTCTTTGATTTTCATATCAAAATCTTTCTTTGGAGCTTTAGAACTTTTCACTTCAACCTCCTCATGTTTATTTTTCGGATCAATTTCAATCTCAACTTTAACAAGATCATCAGGAGGTTTCATTTGATCAGTTTCAGTTTTAACTATTACAAAATATCTATGCTTCAGCAAATTGCTTCCATTCAATTATTTATACATTTTTGTGTTCATTGACAATTAGCCATAACTATGCAAGTGTTTGTTTAAGAACTGTTTGATAGATATTTAAATTTCTTTTTCATCCACTACAGAAAAAAATAACTAAGTTTTATTTTAGGAATGTCAATTTTCTGTATAAATTAATTACAAAATCAATCACAGTTTTATATATAATAAAACAGACATTCGTATATATGTTGTCTAAAGCCAGCCTAAAGGCGGGACTGATTGGGCTGAAATTTGTTTTGGACACTCAGAGGTGGCCTGGGGGTGTTATAGGCTAAAAAGATTCGTAATTATTTTTTTTCAAATTTTTTTTTATTTAAATATTTTTTTTCCATTTTTTTTCCACGATCAACGCTGGGCCCTCCAGTTATTTTTACAAAAAATCTAAAGTTGCTTAACTTTTTTATCCTAAAAGAGTGGACAAAAAGAAATTAAGTCTTAGTCACAAATTTTCTAATTCCTGTATCTCTATATCTCTATATTAATATATCTTTTCAACCCGACGGTGAAAACCTTTAATATCTCATTTTGATTATTTGATCAAACAGAACTTAAATTATGAAATATCTAAGGTCTATGAAGGTTTCAAGGGTACCGTAGTGAATTAGGACTTGCTATGTTATAGATTAAGGGTTACTTAAATTAATTCGACAGTCTCCTCTTTAAAATATGCTTATATTCTAAAAATTATTTGACATTCATTATTTCTTAAAAAATAAATAGAAACTAAGTTAAGACATTTAAGTTATTGTTATAATAAGTCTTACCGATGACAATTTATTGACCCATCGGAGCACTGTACAGTGAGATCAGTAAATAGATTTTTACGTTGAAACATCAACAGAATACCAGGATTGTCGGCCATTTTAAAAATTCAGATTTCAAGAAAATCCGCAATATTCAGATTTCATGAAAAGCAGCAATATTTTGAAAGTTTTAAAGTTCATCCGAGGTTTGAATTTCTTCCAAATTCGGTCTGTTTCATAATTTAATTTAGATCTGAAACATAATAACGATATATATCAGTTCAAAATCCTAACTAGAGTGACTGAAAAAGATTATTTTTTGAGATATCTAGACCGAATATTTATTTGCATATATCTAGACAACATATTCTGTCACACTTGCAACAAAATTACTTTCACATGTTGATGCACTATTGAACCTAAAAACTTATGTTTCCAAATCCCGTTTCTCAAAGGAAACCTCCTCCTCTCCGTGGACCGTGATGCTTTAGTTCGCGGTGCTTTGAAAAAATTAAAATTCGGTGATGGTGATGGTGATAAAAAAAATTAAAAAATTTTGTTAAAAACCTCAAGAAACAAAATAAAAAGATTATTTAAAAAACAAATTTTTGGACTGTCAAATGGACATAAGGGAAACTAACTCAGATTATGAAATGGAAAAAAAGATAATTTGGAAATTATCACTTAAAAAAAAATGTTTTAAGACAATTATTATTCCTTGAGATTGTATCTGTTACAAAGATTAAAAAAAACTGTTTGGATGTATGTGTATATTAGGTCGGAAAGTTAGTAGGTCAGAATTTCAGTAGGGGGGATGTTGCGTTATAGACGATGGAACATTACCACATCTTGCTTTGAGAGACTAAAATGGATTTTCTATGAAACCCCGGGAAAAGAATAGTGTAAATAAGATTAAGGTACAAGAAAGAATTTGAGAAATTATCATAAAATGGACAATGTGACATTGTCAAGTAAAAAGATAAAAATCTAAATAGATATGTTAAAGTTTAATATATTGGAGCCTGCCTCTGGCTCTAGGGGGGGCCCAGGAGGGTGTGCATGTCTAGGGAGAACACAGGGGTACCGCCCCCCCCCCCACCACTAAGCCGCTGTATATATGTATATTGATATAAAGATGAAGTTCCACTCTTCCAGATGGAGCTTTATAATTTTCTAATGTTTTCCCCGAGATGTCTGTTTTGGTAAAATTTTACTCAGTACAGCACTTTACACTAATTACAATACAACGCAAAGATAAAACATTTATACTTTTTACTTTGTCATAATTATTTGTTTACTGGTACTGGTATAAAATGTGATTCCTACATCTATAGGGACAAACAAATGTAGGAATCAAATATATAAAATATTTTAACAATGGAAAGAATTTATTTTATAAAAAATTTTAAAAATAAATTCTTTTTGACTATACTTGTATTTAT
>NW_019396893.1:1904-24326 GCF_000591075.1 Eurytemora carolleeae | reverse complement strand
TTGTCTGAATAAACAAAATACATGACAACTTCAGTAAGATCAAAAACGACTATAACATTCTGACTTAAGAAGATGGTTATACTTCTAAAAAGTTGGAGGGGCAATATAGTTGTTAAGTTATTCACAACTTTTGTTAGTGAATATTTCAAGATATTCCTGAGGAACTCTTGAGAAAATCTTGGGAATTGTTCCCGGGAAATTCCCAGGAATTGGTGCTGAAGACCTTTTTGCTACAAATTTTCTCTGGTTTTTCTGAAGAATTGGTAACAAGAAATTCCCTAGAATTGGTTACAAGAAATTCCTTGGATAGAGTTACGAGAATTTCCTTGGAATGGGTTACAAGAAATTCCTTGGAATGGGTTACAAGAAATTCCTCGGACCTGGTTCCTGGGAATGGGTTACGAGAAATTCCTGGGAAAAGCTGTCGACATTTTCACCAGATTTTCCTGTAAAAGATTCCTGGGAATTTCCGCAGATTCCCAGGAAAGATTCCTGGGAATTTCCGCAGATTTTACGCAAAATTGTTACTTGGGTAGCATTTTGCATTTGCACATGTTTTTTATTTATTTAAATGTTTATTGCTTATATATTTAAAACAAATGTTTTTTGTTTGAGGAAAATTAATAAAATTGATTAGTATACATAATTTGAAATAACGTCAATTATAAACATCAAGAGGGACAGTATACACATTATTAAACCAACAAGCGTAAATATTACATTTACATTGAATTTGCAATTTGAAACCAACTGTATATTTTCATGTAATTATACTTTGTGCAGTGGTAAAGTAGAGATGGGCGCATTCGGCTTTTTATTTCGTTCGTTTGTCGCTCAGTTGAACAATTCATTTCGTTCGATTTTTTTTCGATTGTTCAAAAAATTGATTTTGTTTGTTCTCAAAACTAAGTTCATTTTCCATCTATTTTGTTTCACACGAACGATCGTTAAGTAAAATAGTTGGTTAAATATAAAATAATAATAAATAAATAAAATAATAAAATATAAAATTTGTTCGGTTAAAAAACTAATTTTTTTTTCAAGTTTGTTCGAACTAATAGTTTGTTGAGTAAAAAACTATCGTTTTTTAAAAAGTTTGGTAAAAAAGTAAAAAATCTTTGTTTCATTATTTTGGAAAATTAGTTCGTTCAGGGAAAAAAAAACGATTTTAAATATTCTTCATTATACTATAATTATAATTTATGGGTATAATTGGTGAAATTTTAGATTTAAGTTTGCTTGAACATTATTTGTTCATTTGTACTGAAATATGTTCATTTGTACTATTAACATTTTATGGGGAATCAATGTTGAAAATTTAGATTTAATTCGATTGAACATTTTTTTTGTTCATTTGCATTAAAATATCCCAGCTAGCAAAATAACCGATTTCGGTTATACCGCCTCGTATATACGAAAGGCTTTGCCAGAGTTGGGCGGAGCTCCGATCATCATGTCCGATGTAGGTCCTGGCGGTATCAGGGGCGTACGAGGGGGTTGGGTTTTTTTTATGGTGAACAAAACAAGTCCAGGTGGGAGGGGGGGCAAAAAAAAATAAAAAAGATATCAATATTTTTTCAAAAAAGGGGTTTTTAAGGGGGGGCATACTGTTGCCAAGGGGGAGGACCCCCAAATTTTTTTTTGCGCGCTGTGCCCCCCCTTAACAAAAGCCCTCGTACGCCCCTGGGCGGTATAGTAAACGGCACCCACCAAGATCCGTCTTACATACGATGTAGTATTATAGTATATACTACAGTGCAGATATGATCTCCCCCATCTAAACACTTCGATGTCGGTACCATGTAGTATATACTAAATCGAATTCTTTCTCACCGATGTCTACATTCTACATCGTGGACATTTTCACCGATGTCTACATTCTACATCGGAAAGAAAGAATAAAATATTTAAAAAAAAGTTTTTTGCTCTTTTACTACTAGATTTTAAAATGGTATGATTGGTAATTATGGTCAGATGTCTAATAAAAAAATTTCACCAAAAGGTCACTCCCCTAGGCTAAATCTTCACTACGCCCCTCTGTATATATACTTTGCTTGTCTTTCTTTTCGTCTCGTTTTTTATCCAATAAACGTCAAAACAGCTGAACCTATCGGGCCCAAATTTTGTCTGGGAAGGGGAACTCACATGACCCTAGGGAAGGTTTAAGTATGCTCAAAATTACAAAAATATGTGTCCAAAAGTTTACGATTTTTGTGAGATTTTGAAAATGTGCGAACACATATTATTAAATCCGCGAACTTTTTTTTGTTATTGTTTTTTATTGTATAAAGAGAAAATGCTCATTTAAAAAATCCTTGCATTACTGAAACAATAGAAAAATAGATTTCTGATTTCACAGCAGATTACCATGCTTCCAAGAGCCCAGGGGGTCCCAGCGTCTGAAAATAAATATATATATATATATGAACGTCATTTTATATCAATGTTAAACGGAAGAATGGTTCAGTGCTAACTTGTAATGGGTTGGAATAGAAGCCTGGACAGGATCAGAGTTCAATATATGACAAGGTTTCATATACTTTTATAGTTCATATCCGGTTCTTTATTTTAGCATGAAACGTTACCAGAGGCGTTCAAGGGGGGTTCCTTTGTGCCGTGGGGGCTAAGCCCCCTGGATCAGTAAAATGGTTTCCAGACCGGGGTGTTTGGACCCCATTAATGGGTGCTGAGCCTCCCCCACCCCAAGAAAAAAAATGGACAAATTCCTCTGAATTGTACTGTAGACTATTGAAGAAAATGATCCAGAAACGATTCCATAAACCTTGAGCACGCGGATCCGAAGATATTTTTCACTAAAGGTTATTTAAATTCTCTCAATTTTCTTCCTTTTCTCTGCTGTATCAAAATAGCTTTCTGTTAAAAGAGAACCAAAATTCAAACTTGGAGTAAAACTTCCTGAGGCCAAATTTAAAGAATTTGAGCCACGGCTTAAATTTTAGCCGGGGCTCAAATACGATTGGTTCCACTTAAAATTGTATTCAATGTTTCAAGATTTTGAAGAAAAACTACTTTAAAAACCTGGATATGCAAACATTTAGTCTCCGACAAACCGATGGCGGTTTATGAATGATCAAAATTTTAAAAATTTGTGTTTAAAAGTTTTTTTTATTTTTGAAAAATTTTGAAAATGCGCAAAAAAATATTATGAAATCCGCAAACTTTTTTTTGTTTTTGTTTTATACTGTACAAAGAGAAGATGTTCAGAGATAAAGCCACAATTAAAAGTTGAAATAGAAGATGGGCGCGAAGCGCCCTTAAAGCCTAGTATCTATATACTTTGCTTTTCTGTCTGGGCGTCTGGGTGTTTGTTTGTCTCTATCCAATAAACGTCAAAACGGCAGAACCGATCGGGCCCACATGACCTCACACGACACCAGGGAAAGTTTATGGAGGATCAAAATTTCAAGAGTTAGCTTCCAACAAAATTCGATTGTCATAAAATTTTTTAAATCCACGATTTTCTTTTTATAAAATCCGTGACCTTTCTCTGTTTCTGTTTCACAATGTATACAAAGTGAAAATGTTAACAATTGAAATAGATTTCAGGGCGCGAAGCTCCCTGAAAGCCTAATATTTTAAACATGACGTGATTTCAACAAGTTAATTTGAATTATAATTGGACTAATTTTGACAGATTATTTGTTGTGATTGATATTGCAAGTAGGTAAACACAGTAGATTTAAAGGGACTGTAAGCGTAATTTCAAGTGACCCTTCATGCAAAGAAGGCAAAGCCTGATTTACATCGGTACCCTTGTAAGCTTTGTCCGATCAAGTTTGAAGTATATACCAGTTTGATAAATATCAGGTAACACAATATTCTGTGAACATGAAGTACATTGTATACATTATTAACTATCTACGTTTGTAAACTTCTTCATAAAACCCATTATTCATTTGAACTGCGCTGGAGTATATTTAACTCTGATTGGTTTAATTTGGAATTTATTCATCATGGAATTGTTTCTCGAAATTTAACAAAATAATGAAGTAGCAGGAATTGCCGAAATACGCAAATACCAAGATTTTCTCCAGAATTTTTCTGAAAAAGCAATTTGCGCATCAATNATACGCAAATACCAAGATTTTCTCCAGAATTTTTGCGAAATAGCTTTTGCGCATCAATGCGCAAAAACATCGAAATTTCGTGCAATTTTTACTCGAAACGTAAACAAATCTTTGTGTAATTTTTGCACAATTTTCGTGCAAAAAATTCGACTGGAAACCCGGCCTAATTACGAGCTCGTGACCTGGTTGACATTGATAGCTGACGAGATTGTGTCTGGATTTAGATATTGATTTGAATTGTACCTGGATAGATATATGTTAGAGAAACCGTTCTGGAGTAGGGTATTTACTACACCCATGTTTTTATTTCTTAAAACTGTTTATTTTAATTTTCGGTTTCTCTGCAAAAGTGACTTGCGCATTTCTTACTGATCAGAAGTCATTGGGAAATTATCAGAATCAAACACTTTTAGAGTCAGGAAAACGACGGTATCTTCCACATTTTTGATCAGATTAAGGTTTCAATGGTTTAAACCTTTGTTGCATGGAAGGTCACTTGAAATTACGCTTACAGTCTCTTTAAGCAGATAAACATAATAATTTATTACTGGCCAGTTGACAACTATTGTTGTTCAAAATTGGGAATACAAGTTTTTAAAAATAGTTTAAAGTGATTATTAAAGAAAAGTTTACATGAACATATTCCTTAAACCTATTTTTTCGTCGGCAAAGGAACCCAATTTCTAATTTTCTAATCATGATATCTATGTAACACGAGGGTAAAATATGTGTGTAAAACAGCGGCTTATCCAAGACGAAATGATTTCATCCTTAAATCTAATATTTTCTGTGTCAGGAACCTGTATTTGATGGTTTAAAGAATACATTATTATTTGTACACCCTGTATCTGGGGTATATAAGAATACATTTTTATTAGTACACCCTGTATCTGGGGGTTTAAAGAATACATGTTTATAATTACACCCTGGATCTGGGGGTATAAAGAATCCATGTTTATTAGTACACCCTATATCTAGGAGTTTATAGAATACATGTTTATTGGTACAACCTGTATCTAGGTGGTTTAAAGAATACATGTCTATTGGTACACCCTGTATCTAGTGGGTTAAAGAATACATTTTTATTTGTACACCCTGTATCTAATGGGCTAAAAAATACATGTTTATTAGTACACCCTGTATCTAGGGGATTAAATAATACATGTTTATTGGTACACCCTGTATCTGGGGGTTTAAAGAATACATGTTTATTAAAACACCCTGTATCTAGGAGTATATAGAATACATGTTTATTGGTACACCTTGTATCTAGGGGTTTAACGAATAAATGTTTATTGGTACACCCTGTATCTGGGGTGTAAAGAATACATGTTTATTGGTACACCCTGTATCTAGGAGTTTATACAGTACATCTTTATTGGTACACCCTGTATCTGGGGTGTAAAGAATACATGTTTATTGGTACACCCTGTATCTGAGGTGGAAAGAATACATGTTTATTTGTACACCTTGTATCTGGGGGTATAAAGAATACATGTTTATTAGTACACCCTGTATCTGGGGGTATAAAGAATACATGTTTATTAGTACACCCTGTATCTGGGGGTATAAAGAATACATGTTTATTAGTACACCCTGTATCTGGGGGTATAAAGAATACATGTTTATTAGTACACCCAGTATCTGAGGGGTATAAAGAAGACCAATGATTAGGTGTGGAACAAGGTGTGAAGATTGAACGGTTTTCTTAAACATCTTTTTATCCCCCAACTAATTTCCTCATGTTCAAACATCTTCATTTATTTCCCCATCTTCCTGTCTCAATCCTCATTTTCAACTCTATCAATCTTTTTTGTTCAAAACAATTAGAACATTTAGCGTAGGTATTTGTAAAACAAATCATAATGTTTTTCTGCAGGTATCATGTTTTTAGCAATGGTACTCGGGTATATTTTATTTAACCATTGACTGAGAATTTGTTCCGCAAAATTGCGCAAAACAAAATAATAAGTGCTATCTTTCGCACAAAAATGTAGTGCAACAAAAGCAAAAATTTGCACTTTCTTTCGCAAAAATTGCGCAAAAGTTTTGCGAATGGAAATTCTGATTGAACAGATGGAGGTTTCAAAGGTACCGTTGTGAATCAGACATTGTTATCTTAGCACGGAGGGTCACTTGAAACTAGGCTTACAGTCCCTTTAAGATGATAAAAACCTAAGAAAAATAAAGAATTTGTAGGTTATTTTATCATTTTTCATGAGTAAAAAGCATATCTTCTTTCATTATAAAAACATGAAAAACTTTAGAAAAAATGTAGACTCTTTTAAAATAACTCAAAAGTGCATTAGATGAAACATGAGAAAAAGGTCAGTACGAAAAGTTTTAGAGGATTTTGATATTCATGCTGCGGAATTTATTTCTTTACAAAACCTCTAAAATAAGTTTAGAATAAAGAGTTTAGCTGTAGAATAAAATTTTAATGTAAAAAGATGATTTATTCTCCTGGGTTAGAAGCTCTTTAGCCAAATAATGAAAATGAAATGCAAATTAGAGAGAAAAATGTTACAACTTTACAAGGTCTAACATTAACATTTATTACTAATAATCATAAATTAAATAACAAAGAAAAGAATAAAATGAAATATTATAAAAAATAAAATTGTATAAAAACAAGAATTTTTTTCATCCTGAAAATAATTGAAAATGTGTTGTTCTATTAAAAAAGATATCCTTAAAATCAAATACATCTTTTTTCATGACCCTCTTTTAATATAAACAACAACAGAATAAATATATATATTTATTGCAAATCTTCGACGTTTAAATTATTTTCTACAAACGGAGGAGACGGTTTTTTTTTAATATTAAAAGGGGTGGTTTAAAGTAAACCTCCATTTTTCGAGCGGTATTTTTGATTCTCAGAGAGGTGTTGAAGCGGTGCTATTGTGAATTGAACATGTCTCTTGAATTTGGGTCTTTGGTGACCCTTCATTTGCTTGCTTGTATGTTTTATAGAAATCTACAGGACAGTTTGGAGGAGAATTAGTGTGAAAATGATTTGACTTTACAAAAGCAAACTCTCTGTTAAGATTTTCCCTGCAAAATCTGTAAGTGTTTATCATCTCTTAAAGCAGGATGGATTATGGTAAATTTGAAGAAAAACAAAAGCTAAATTAATCAAAACAATTTGTCAGACCGAGATTTTCTGAGATTTCCAAACCTGGAAAAGTTTAAATAAGATTAAGGCAACCAGAGCAATACAACTAAGGGAGTGTTGCCAAAAAGCCAAGGAAGGGTCTTACACGAATTATTCAGCAATTTGTTTTTTATGCTTTGAAAGTTTTCCCCGTTACTCTGCTGTCCGAAAAACTACAATAAATAACTCACTCAGCAAATACCGATTGACATGGATCCCTACTCAGGCTGACAGTTGACATTTTTTGTTTCAATAAATTTTTATAGTCATTTTTAATAAAATTCAGGTGTAGTTTTGTTCAACTCAACTTGAATGGAAAAGAAAACTTTGCAGAATTGGCCGATTTCTACCACTGAGTGTTAGAAATAGGCCATGTGTTAGTTTAGGAACTAATTTCCTCTGCATTTAACATCACAAATGGTGTGTTGTCAACAAAATACAATGAACTTATTCGTTTTTGTTTAAAAAACGGGCAAAATTATAACTCTTAAAAAGTCGGAGCACACAGATTTTGTTTCAATTAAAATTTTCGCAAACTACGCTTATGCTGCGATTTGCGAAGTACACTCGGAAAATTTTCACAATTTAGCCCAACAAGTTCAGGAGACATTTATCATCTACCATAAAAATTAATTCGAAAATTGCGCCAAAAATTGCTTTTGGTAATCACTGAAACCCTAGTGTACGAAGAAAAGAATTTGATTATAGAACCGGTTTGTCTCTGCTGGTTAAATCTCAACTAATTTGTCAGCAGTACAACTCAACAACAAACATTATTTATCCGCAACAAGGAACACACACAAAAACATCCAAACAATTCGAAATAAAGAATCCGGAGGCCGGAAAATAAAGGGGTTCGGGTTAGGATTTAAAAATATTCTTCATAACATAATTGAGCTAGTTTTTTTTTAAATATTCATTGTCAGGGCTAGCCAAAAATAATTGTGGATTGGTGATCTTGAGGTCAAATCAAGGCTTGGCGATGCTTGGTAGTATGCCTGGTCCAAAAAATACTGGAGTGGCATGTCCGATTCTGATCTGATTTGAAATATGACCAAGGATGAGAGAACAGACTATAGTGCAGCAGTTGAGCTAGTTGAGCAAAACGATGATTTTGCGAACTAAGAATATTTATCCTGATTCTCTAATGTGTAGATTCTATAGTGAAATCTATTTTAACCTGACGCTAAAGTAAAGGGGCCTGTGTATTCTGGGGTTCCCAGGGCAGTCACCTGGGATTTTGGCTAGATCAGGGAATCCCGAGAGGGGTGAGCTGGTCAATCTATACAGAAACCAGAGTTAGTTGACGACGAACTTCCAAACCAAGGAGTTAAGAAAGAGTGGTTGGAATCCTATCGCAGCTCAAGTTCCCTGTCATCTTCATATCGATATTCGTTTGATTTCTTTTAATTATTAATAAAGTATTAGTAACGTACTTCGCTTAATATCTGATCGAGATGAACTTTATTTTGACCTGATGAATAGAAAATAGTTAGATTTTTCTTTCATATAGTACAATAGCTATCCTTGTTCTTAACTCTTGAAAAAGTTGAGCTGTTTTCTTTCAGACTTTTAATATTTAAGTCTCACATAAAAAATTTCTTTAGAAATTTTAAAAACAAAAAATGTTCAGGAGAAATCAAGTTTGTTAAGTATAAAGAGTTCACACTGTACGCTAGCGTACACTCCACTTTTTAGGAAATTTGAAGAACATTTTAGAGATAAACATACAAAGTTCTCTAACGTCATATGCTAATCCTTAAAGGTTTAAACCGGAAGACAATCATTACCTCAACAATGCCTTCAACAATGATTTAAAAAAATAGAATTTTGATTATTACACTTATCTACAATGGTTTCTATTTGAAGCAACAATGTTTAGTAAACATAAGAGAAACATTATTTTGCAAGAAATATAGAAAACATGTTCTGAATTCTGTCAACAGTTTTACAAACTTTAAACAAATATTAATCTCTATCCCTTCATCTGCAGCACAATGTAAACAACAGGATGAATCTAAACAATATTGCTGTGATTTGTATTTTAGTGAAGTAGTTTAACCCCTGAAACACAGGATTAGAATGCGGAGAGAGTATACTTCCACCAAATTAACACTGTAAATACACTGTAAATACAAATTTTAATTGAAAAACTTTTTGTTCGGGTTTTTTCCTGGAACCAGAGAGGAATATTGAACACAGCTAGTCCTGGATTATACAAGAATGATAATACAATAGAATACAGTGTTCTGTTCAGTTCTGTTCTGTTCTGTTCTGTTCTGTTCTGTTCTGTTCTGTTCTGTTCTGTTCAGTTCTGTTCTGTTCTATTCTATTCTATTCTATTCTATTCTATTCTATTCTATTCTATTCTTCTAATTTATTTTTCGAAAAATTAAAGAAAATCTAAAAAATGTTTTTAAAAAATTTTTCTTTTTAAATAAACTTTTTTAAACCTAACTTTGTTAATACTTTTGCATGTAAAGTTGCAAGGTCAAATTAAATTTTGTTTATTTGTTTTTTTTTAATATGTTTTGCACAGTAAAATTTCTCAATATTTCTGGATTAATAGTGATCCAGATTTACAGTTTAAAAAAAGAAATATTATTTGAGGATGCCCGTGTTATGGTACTTTCTCAAAGGCATTTTCCCAAGGATGACTTCCGAAGTGAAAATATCCCAAGTGGAATAGTCCCAAATGTGCAATTTCCTAAGCAGCAACTTTCCAAAGGTTAGGTCAGGCCTCCTGAGGCGCAACAAGCTGCAATGGGGCCGAGCACTGCGACTAAGATTGGTTAGGGCGCCAAGCGCTGCGACTAGAACAGGCTAGGGGGCCGAGCGCTACGGCTAGGACAAACTTGGGAAGTTGCCGTTTTGAAAATTTCACATTTGGTAAGTTGCCTTTTCAGCAAAAAAACCCCAAGCAAATCTGCCCCTTTGGTAAAAGTAAATTCAGCCTATATGAAGCATAAAGCCTGACCGCGTCAACCTTGTTGCACCGGCTAGTCCTGTCAATAGAGTTAGGTACAAACTACAGTACAAACTGGGACCGGAAAGGTTGACCCGGCTCGGAAATTTAAATGTACTGCGGCCCGTGACCCTTAAGAAGTTGTTGCTTGAGGAAGGCTTTAGAGAAAGTACAACATTGAGGACCCCCTCCCCTCCTCTGTCTGTATGTACTGCGGCCCGTGACCCTTAAGAAGTTGTTGCTTGAGGAAGGCTTTTGAGAAAGTACAACATTGAGGACCCCCTCCTCTCCTCTGTCTGTAAAAGGTTTACATGCCACGATAGTGTTAATAAGTTTTCTTTGTTCTAAAATAAAGAAGACCGACTACAGCTCTATTTTTATATTTGAATAAATCCTTTGGTAAGAACTGTTTATCTGAGTAGTGTAGTGTGATGTACAGTGGAAAACTTTACTTCAACTTTTATCAAAGAGAATTCTCCGAGAGAACATTTAGAAAATTAAAGTCACATCTGGGACTTTTCTAATATTCTTTCATGGAGTTTTCATTTTCTCATATATTTTCATGTAAGAAGAGGAAAAATGATTAAAGGGACGGAATAAGGTACTTTTAGTGGCAAGTCAGATTCACAATGCTAACCCTAAAAAAGCTTTAAATGATCAGGAATGAAGAAATAGCAATACTTTTTTTTAAATTTATTATTTTCAGTAGTGGGTTCTCTAACAACAGTTTTATACCAATTTTACGTTATGTAACCCGGAAATTTTTCCAGTTTACGGAATGGAAACCGGAAATTTCCTGAATCACGTTCCGAAATTCCAGAATATTCAGGATAAATTCAGATCTTTAATCCGCAAACCGGAAAACATTCCAGTTTCCATTCCGTAAAATGGAAAAATTTCCGGGTTCCGTGAAGTAAACCGAAAAACTTCCAGGTTTACATTATGGAAACCAGAATGGGATAATGGATTTGTGTAGTAAACTCAAAATTTCTTGTTTTCCATAAGACGTAGACTGTATGTTTATCCATGGGTTTCCACTCAGCAGTGTAGTGCAAGGGGACGTACACCTACCTCCCTTATATGGAAACATCTTCCCCTTAAGTTTTAATCATTTCAGAACAAAGACATAGAAAGCAATGTTAAACCATTAAAACTTAAAACTTATTAGTTCACATATATCAAATACGCATTTAGTTCTATATTTATATTTATCTTTTGGATATCCCTGCTAGATTTCGACCAATGAGAGTTCTCTCATTTATTGCGCACCAAAATTTCAAAATTTTTAGGCTTCTGATTGGCTTTTAGGGATCTTCAATCGATACTCTGATTGATTGCATTTAAGACACTTTCCTAGATTTTAATGTAAGATTAAATTAACCTTGAGATTAATAAAAAGAGGAGATCAAGCATTTATCTAGATATCCACAATTCTAAAGTTTTCAGCTCAGAAGGGTTTACTTTTGCAGGTGGCACCACTTGCTATGCACATTGTTCATGTAAAACATGATGGTATGAAACACAGCATACTGTAGCAGCAGGATACTTTCAATAGTAATGGGCTGGAAAAGAAGCCTGGACAGGATCAGAGTACAATATATGACAAGGTTTCATATACTTTTATAGTTCATATCCGGTTCTTTATTTTAGCTGTTATATATATATATATATATATATATCTGAGTTTATATATATAGTACTGTGTGTATTATGATGCCCTACTCCATAATGGTTTCTCTAACGTGTATCTATCCAGATACAACGTACAGATTCTCTTGGTTATCAATGTCAACACACGGCTACAATAGTACATTTGAATTTCCGAGCCGGATCAACCTTTCCGGTCCCAGTTTGTACTGTATCGGCCAGACATGGGGTAAATAAAGCAGACACTCAATAGGACTAGCCGGTGCAACAAGGTTGACGCGGTGAGAGTCAGACTTGAATTTACCTTTACTAAAGATTCAGGGGTGTGACTGTGTGGGTTCTTTTAAAAAAGTAGCTTTTTCAAAGATGAATGAAAAATGAAAATCGAAAATTTGTCAAAATTAAAAGAACAACGACAATCTTTTAAATTATTAGTCAGAAAAGATTTTAAATGGGATCTACTACCTCCTTTCGTCATCGTTAATATCAATACAATGATGACGACCATGAACATGTAAACTAAGTATAGTTGGAATCGACAGCTTCTATTTGTTTAATTGTTAACTTGTTATATGAAAACTGCTTGTTATGGATCAAAGCGTTATTGATAAAAAGTCTTAATTGTTTTTATATATTCGCTATTTGGAGGGTCAGTTGAAATTACAAAGAAAGTCCTTTTAAACCGTATTATTGTTTATTAAAAACGATTATTTGATTTTTTTTCATCCAAACTCATTTTTCTAGTCTGATATTATAAAAGAAGTATGTGAACCAATCTTGAGGGAAGAAAGAATCTAATTTAAGACTGGACACCTTAATACTTCAATACTCTAATACAACAACAGTAAAAAATTGATTAATAGTGGGAGAAAAAAATCATTTTAAGGGATTGTCATCGAAATCCAAGAAGGTTAAAGAGATATTTATGTTTTCTTCTTGTAAACAGTTAAAAACAGTAGAGGACTACTAAGAAGTCCTAATGATACAATAGAAGAGATGATTAGGTAGAAAAGGACTACTAAGAAGTCCTAATGATACAATAGAAGAGGACTACTAAGAAGTCCTAATGATTAGGTAGAAAAGGACTACTAAGAAGTCCTAATGATTAGATAGAAGATAAGATCTGAAGATTGAACGACTTTCTTTCTTATTTTCTTATCCTCACTAATTTCCTTGTTCAAACATATTCTTTTATACAAGATATATATTCCTCTATTCTAAATTGATGGGAGAGCTCTTGAAAAGTAAAAAAAAAAACATTTTAAAATTATAGATTAAACATTTTTAGTCATATCAGATGTTTACGCGTTTTCCAAAGATATGGAGATAAAAAACGATTCATGATTTGGTTTTTGCTTCCCCAATCTTTTCCTTTATTTCTATATTATATATTTTTATCTTATTATCTTTATTATATACTAGCTGAAGGGCCCGGCGTTGTCCTTGAAAAAAATGAAATTTTTATCCTAAGACACGCTTCGGTTAATAATGAGTGTCCACAAAATTTTTTTTCCAGTCCAAGTGGTCAAGCCGTTTGGTTGGCTATACGCAACATATATACAAAAATCTTGTTTTATTATACAGATATTCTACCATTCCTATGAATTAAAGGAAAAATAAAGAAATATAAAGAAGAAATTGAACCATTTTTAAAGTATGGTTAGACAATTTTGGTCCTATCAGATGTTTTAGAGAAGTTTTTCAAAGATATTTAAAGCAAAATAATTGTGTTTATAGTTTGACAAAAATCATTTTCGAAATCATTTCCTCTTATATTAAATCTGAAAAACCAGGTGTGACAAAAGAAATATAAAAATATGTTAGCCCTGTTTGCCAAAAAAATATAAAATATGTTAGCCCTGTTCGCCAAAAAAAATAGAAAAATATGTTATCCCTGTTTGCCAAAAAAATATAAAATATGCTAGCCCTGTTCGCCAAAAATTAGTAAAATTTTTCAAAAACCACATTTTGTTGTTTTTCTATTTTTATTGAATAAAATATAAATTTTTAATAAATTCATGTATTTTTTTAAATTCTTTTCTTGTTATTCTAATTTATGATTATATTTCAAGTTTTCTCATATTTTTCATCTGTATCATTAAGAATAAATGCTAATATAAGCATTATAACATTTTTCTCTCCAATTTACATATAATCTTCATTATTTGGCTTAAAGAGCTCCCAACCCCGTAGAATAAAAAAATCATCTGTTTACATCATAATTTCATTCAACAGCTAAACCCTACATAGTTATAACTTATTTTAGAGGTTTTTATAAAGATATGAATACCGCAGCATGAATAACAAAATCCTCAAGAGCGTTTTATACTAACCTTTTTGTCATTTTTTTTTATCTTTAAAAACACATTGATGAATTCTATGATTTTTACAGTGCCGGGAAACCCGGAGAGCTCAATATCTGGCTGTCTGGTCCAGGTCCCTGAAAACTTTAAATTTATGCGGCGTATGATACGTTAAAAGTAAAAAAAAAATGAGGGATAGGTGAATATTCTTGTTAGGGTTCTGTGTAGGTCCGATCATGAGAGCTTAAGTAAACCTGGAGAATAGACAACAAAGCAATATATTATAAGAAGGTAAACAGCGCATAAATAAGAGTTACAATCTATGCTATAGCTTTCATCAAGTTTGTGTAGAAAATAAGATTTTAAATTACTGGAAAACGTTCAGCTGTTAACAATGCTATTTTTAAACACTGGTTTAAATTTATTCCATAGATTCGGAAAATAAAAAATAGGATGTGATTTTAAATACTGGTACTTTAATCGTGGAATTGCAAAGTCTTCGCCATTTCTTAGCATATATATAGTTCATTTAGAGGCACAAAAGTTCATGTAGGGGCACAATAGTTCATTTAAGGGGTACACTAGTTCACTTAGGGGCACAATGGTTCATTTAGGGGCACAATAGTTCATTTAGGGGCACACTAGTTCATTTAGGGACACAATAGTTCATTTAAGGATACGATAGATCATTTAGGGGCACAATATTTCATTTAGGGGCACGATAGTTCATTTAGAGGCACTGTATTTCATTTTGTGGTACAATAGTTTATTTAAGGGGCACAATAGATAATTTAGGGGCACAATAGTTCATTTAAGGGCACAATAGTTCATTTAGGGACACGCTATTTAATTATGTGATGGTACAATGGTTTATTTAAGGGGCGCAAAAGTTCATTTAGGCGCACACTTTTTTATTTAATGACACTGTATTTTTTGTATATGGTACAATATTTTTTTAAGGGGCACAATAGTTCATTTAGGGGCACAATAGTTCATTTAGGGGCACAATAGTTCATTTAGGGGCACAATGGTTCATTTAGGGGCACAATATTTCCTTTAGGGCACAATAGTTCATTCAGGGGCACAATAGTTCATCTAGGGGGACAAAAGTTCATTTATGGGCACTGTACTTCATTTAGGGGTACGTACAATAGTTTATTTAAGGGTACATAAGTTAATTTAGGGGCACCATAGTTCATTTAGGGGCACAATAGTTCATTTAGGGGCACAATAGTTAATTTAGGGACACTGTAGTTAATTAAGGGGTACAACGGTTCATTTAGGGGCACAACCATATTTCATTTAGGGACCCAATGGTTCATTTAGGGGCACCATATTTCATTTAGGGACCCAATGGTTCATTTAGGGGCACCATATTTCATTTAAGGGGTACACTAGTTCACTTAGGGGCACACTAGTTCATTTAGGGGTACAATAGTTTAATTAGGGGTGCAAGAAATCATCTATTGGCAAAATAGTTCATTTTTGGCACTGTATTTCATTTTGTGGTACATTAGTTTATTTAAGGGGCACACAAGTTTATTTAGGGACACAATAGATCATTTAGAGGCAAAATAGTTCCTTTAGGGGCACAATAGTTCATTTAGGGGCACAATAGTTTATAATTAGGGGCAAATTATATCATTATGTGGTACAATAGTTTATTTAAGGGGCACAAAAGTTCATTTAGGCGCACACTTTTTTATTTAATGACACTGTATTTTTTGTTTATGGTACAATATTTTTTTAAGGGGCACAATAGTACATCTAGGGGTACAAAATTTCGTTCCTTTACATTCTTTGTCCTCCCTAGCTCAACATTTAGGATACAATGTGGAGAATTGTTCTGATAAATATGTAAATATACGTGAATATTTTACCAACAGCTCAACCTAATATAAGGAATATTTATAGGAATATTTATATCAGGAAACTCCGAGAAGGGAATATTTAAATTGAAAATGGAGAATACAAAGCTAAAACGGTTCCAGGAATCAGAATGGAAAATAAGTAATCAAAATTGAATTTGTTTTTATGAAATTACAAAAAGTTTTTTTTTGAAAGTTTTCGTTCTTTGTCTCATAAAAGCTATCAAATCTGAAATTTCTTAGAAAAGTGTATAGTTTACTCAGTGTGTAAAAATCATTATTGAATCGATAATTCGAGGAAAAGATAAGAATTTACAGAAAAAATGTTTTTGTAAGAAATCTGACGTTAAATCTTTGACGGAAAAACTAAATTTATAATTAAAAGAAAAATTTAGAATTAAAAAAAGAAAAAAATTCTTGTTTGAATAAACAAAAGTGAAAAAAAACATTTCCATATTTATTTTTGAAATCTTCTTTTTGTTGACCTATAAAACTGTCATTATCTTTGTTTTCCATTTAGTTTCATCTTCTTCTTCGACTTAATTCATAAATATGGAATTTAAATCAATTTTTATCCTTTGTCTTGTTTTTGCTTCTAGCTTATCATCTCCTTTTACAAAAGGTAATTATTCAAATTTTCAAGGCTTACATTAAAAAATATCAATATGTGGTTAATTTTTATAATAATTAATGTGTACTGTTTATACATCATTTTTTAATAGCTTTTCAAAAATAGGAATCCAAGATCTGCTCTAACACTTAAAAACAAGTTGTGGACATTAAAAATTCTTTTTAATCACCCCATGCATTAACATTTTGTTAAAACATTTTTTCATTTTTTTTCATTTTTAATGGAAAAGGGTCCTTTTTTAATGTGAGCGTTGTTGTGTGTATGCCATTTTTAAGTTATGAAAAGTTAATAACTATAAAAAAACATGCCCTGATGTCGAATATAAAAAGTTTAGAATTATTTACCCGACATCTTCATCATCGGATCTATAAGTCGGTTTATATATTTCCTGGGACTCCCTTTCCCCAACCAGGATTGGGTTAATGGAATTCACGAAAGGTGTCGATCATCTTTGCGTAACATATAGAAATTCCGAAAACTAGATATTTTGAAATCGCTTTATTTAATATATATTTAGAATTGAATCGAACTGTAGCTGCTACTGATGTTGATTTATCCTGCCCTGCATATGGCCAAGATTGTATTTTCAATGATATAGAACGAGCCTATGATTCAGGGTGTGTAATATTATTTACTAGCTGAAGGGCCCGGCGTTGCCCGTGGGAAAAAAAATTTTTAGAACAAAAAATGTCGATTTTTTTAGTCGATAACACCCCACGACCACTAATGAGTGTCCACAACGAAAATTCAGCCCAATCGGTCCAGCCGTTTGGTCGGCTATGGCAACATATATATATACGAATTCGTTTTTTCAATTCGTTTGTTCCTTGTTCGTTAACGATCTTTTTGTTTGTTTTCGTTCAGTGCTCTAATTTGACCCAATATAAACGACCCATGCTAAATTTTGAATTTAGATTTGGCTCAAAAATTCCCAAATTTTTTGAGTGTTGTTTTTCTTTCAGAAACCACTTTTGTCTTGTCAATATAAATACTTCCCAGTAAATTTTAACATTTACAGGTGTAGTCTAATATAGTATGATGTATTATCAGAATATAATTTTTTAGAACCTGGCAGGAGTGTGCTTACCAGTGTAACCAACACAGGGTAATATCTTTTTTACAAAATTTGACTAATTGAAAAAAATTTTGTAAGATTTAAATTTTTTTCTTCATTTTGATCTTTTTGAGAAAACAAAAAAAAAACATTTTATAAATGTTTGGATTACATAAATTAATTCACTAATTTTTGTTTCTATCCGATGTTTCTTTGAAAGGGAATTTAAAAATCATTTGAAATTTGATCCTAAAATTTAATTTAGATTAAATTTAACATGTATGATGTATTGAATAAATGTATGAAGTGACTTAAGTGAAAAATTGAATAAAGGGTTTATGGGAAAATCAAAGATTTTTAAGCAAAAATATTTCTTTAAAGGAAGTGACCGGCAATGTCATGGTGGTTGAACTGAATATGTAGTATTGTGGACAAATTTGTTAGGATTCATTAGAGACATATAAATCGTTTCTACGATGTTAGACATTGATTTATTGACAAATTTCTTTTGAGAATTATGTTCCTAAACATCTAATAAGTTTACAATATAATTTTTACTTTATTTTTCGTCGTTGTCATTTAAAAAAACCGATTCTGAAAATGTACCAACTCAAATTCCTGATTTTAACGTCGATTATGCACTCAAACGCAGTAATTATACATCGTGGAAAAGTTTTATATATCTCAAATGAATACTAAAGAATTTGTCCACAACACTGCATACTCAGTTCAACCACCATACATTACCGGTCACTCCCTTTAAAGAGACTGTAAGCCTTATTTAAAGTAATCTTCCACGCGAAGATGACATAGTCCGATTCACAACAATGCCCTTGAAACCAGTTCAAAATACAAAATTAAAAAAAAAATTTTCATAGTTTTCTTCTTTTTAAAAGTTTTTTAAGCTAAAAAGATTAACACAACCAATTTAGGTTTATCTAAATTAATATATTTGAACGTTGATTGTGAATACCACCGATTTGAGGACAAAAAATTAATTTTTAGACCTGTGTATTTTGGTCTTGGAGAACTCAGGACTCCGCTATAAACCCCTACGGTTGCTGGCTGAAGGTAGAGTTTTCAAACCAAGTATTTTTATCTTTGTAATCCACACTTAAATTAATCTGGTTCTCATTGATACAGATATGTTTACATCGAGAACCATAAACCTCTTGGAGTAGACAGACGACTTTAAGAATTAGTTAAAAAACTTTAAATAGTCCATATGAGACACAAAGATTGTGTATTGTAAACAGACCCATTTAATTTAATAACCGAATTAAAAAGCAAAATTATTTTCTTTGTTTAAACACAAAATAGGTATTTCTTTAATGTCAACCTATCAACATAACATGCCAACATTTTTCTTTATAAGCTTGTTTCTGAGAAAAAATGATATAAAAACATTTTGTTATTTTTTAGTGAAACAAATTACTACAATTGCTGTCCTCGCATGAAATATTGCCGTACCACATATTAAATTTTTATCCTAAAAACTTCTAAAATGATTCAAATGTTATTTTACCTAAAAAACAACAATATCTCCCTAGTTGCTTCTCAGATATAGATTAGGAATTTTCAACATACAAAGAAATATAATATATAATGCACGATGCTTCATGCCTTGCAGCAATCTTTTATACAGCAAGTATTTGATTAAATCTTTAATTATTATCATTCTATATTTTAATGTTAATTTTAAAAAAATTCTGTAAATAATACTGGATGATAGCAGCTGCAAATATTTTGTCATTTCTGTTTTTCTTGACCTCCATTTTCTCCTTTTTTATGACCTCCATTTTCTTCTTTTCTTGACCTCCATTTTCTCCTTTTTCTTGACCTCCATTTTCTCCTTTTCTTGACTTTGATGTTCTCATTTTCTTGACCTCCATTTTCTCGTTTTTCTTAACCTCCATTTTCTCCTTTTTCTTGACCTCCATTTTCTCCTTTTTCTTGACCTCCATTTTCTCCTTTTTCTTGACCTCCATTTTCTCCTTTTTCTTGACCTCCATTTTCTCCTTTTCTTGACCTCCATTTTCACCTTTTCTTGATCTCCATTTTCTCCTTTTTTTGATCTCCTTTTTATCCTTTTTCTTGACCTCCATTTTCTCCTTTTTCTTGATCTCCATTTTCTCCTTTTTCTTGACCTCCATTTTCTCCTTTTTCTTGACCTCCATTTTCTCCTTTTTATTGACCTCCATTTTCTCCTTTTCTTGACCTCCATTTTCTCCTTTTTCGTGCATCTTCCATGATTATGATTATAGTTATTGTTTTTAGTCTGCCTGTCCTCTGATCCTAGCTGACCCCGCTCTCATATCGGGACACTTTGACTGTTATTAATCAGACGAAGAACCATAACTTATTCCATTTTATTTTTGGTACCACTGCATGATCAATATTAGAAGAATTGTATCATTTTGGTCTTAACATTGAACTGCCTGAAACATTTAGGAAATTGATTTTTTTTAAAATTATTTGTCACAAATTTGCATAAACTT
Source organism: Eurytemora carolleeae (assembly GCF_000591075.1). NCBI lineage: Eukaryota > Metazoa > Arthropoda > Copepoda > Calanoida > Temoridae > Eurytemora > Eurytemora carolleeae. The sequence goes on along the minus strand of NW_019396893.1, from coordinate 4,115 downwards.
TACAATCATTTCACAATTTTTCGGTAGTTTGAATTTACATACAAAATGTTAGATTTCTTCTAACGACGCGACTAACCTTATCCTCTGGTGGGCGCAAAACTATATAATGGAATGTCGACTGGAAATTCATTTACTACATATATTTAATGTTGGTATTTAATATTTATTATATATTTAGAAACTTGAAAATAAAATTACCAACATAAATGGTCATTTGGAAAATAAATGTTTTTTCCCTTAAACAGTTTTTTAACGAAAAAATAGCGAATGAAATTATTATGGGTAAATAAAGTTAAGCTGGAATTTATCCTAAAAAGCTAGTTTAACCATGATGTAAAAAACTCCCCCCCCCCGCATTCAGAACGATATTTTCCACACACATAATCAGCTGAACATTCTGTGATATCTGTGATTATGAAATATGATTCTTTTTATGATAAAACAAAAACTTAAAACCTTGAGTATGATGATTAGTGATAAAAAATGTGAAAAAATAGTCAGAGAAAATTATTTTAAAGTGCGCTTAACAAATGTTTAATAAAATAAATGTTCATGAAAATGAAACTCTCTGTATCCAAGTCTAGTTTTCACCGGAAATAAAAGTTTAAAATGTAAAAGAAAATTGTAATTGTAGAATTCCTAAGAGAGCAGTTAACTATGATAATATGTGTGTATATAGAAGACATCTGTCCCAGGCAGTTGATTTATTCGTGTTTTAAAGAATTTGAGCGGCGGTTTAAATTTAAGCCGCGGTTTAAATATGGTTGGTTCCACTAAAAATTGTATCAAATGTTTCAAGATTTAAGCCGGCGCTGAATTTAAACCGGGCTTTGGCGGATTTAAACCGCGGCACAAATTCTTTAAATTCCATCTCAGGTCCCCCACTTATTAATTGTTTACGAGAAGATAAGATAAGTATTCATGAAATTAAAGTTGAAATGTACTTTTGTAGTTAAGCTTCATACAAATATTTGTTATACACAGGGTGTCCCAATCAATAATTAAGTGAAAAATTCTATATTAAAAGCTTTAAGAAGTACAGACTAATTTTATACTTTCTTTGTCATGGCATTAAATATAATAAATCAAAGACGACTTTCAAGTCGTCTCTCATTCCCATGTTTATTGGGACACCCTAGGTTTATGGTAACAAAATTGGGTCTATTGTGTTGCAGTTTTAAGAATAAGTTTGTAATTTGGTCACTAGGTGTCTCTGTTTAAATCTTGAATGCTAGAGTAATGAAGCAAAGTAATGAACTTAGGAAAATTTCGTCTAATCTTTAAAATAAAAGATTTGAATTCCCCTCCTATTGATTTTATCAACAATGTCTCAAAACTAAATAAAGATTTTCGTAGAAATCTTTACTGAAGTGATTCCAATTTATGGGTTATATAGGATATTATTCTTATATGTTGCAGAGCTTCAATGAAAATCAACTGTAAGGAAAATTTATGTGGTTTTCCTTTAATTAAAGGGAAACATTTGGATTAATAAAAACTAGAATTTTCAGGCCCAATGAGATTTCATATTCATAACTCCCGGCCCAACTAAAAACTTCGTGCTTTCTTCGCTAAATCATAAAACAAACCATTTTAAGAGCACATTTATCGCAGCAGACTTAATTTTAACTGGGGATCATCATATCCACAGAGTATCATATGTCGTCTTTACAGTCTCATACTTTATGGGTCACCCTGTAACAGAATGATACATTCTTGTTCCTGTTTTGAAAATGACAAATTTTGATCGACATCGAATTTTTTTGAACGTTATTGATTCTTGAATATCTTTATTAAATCAATGCCGCATAGGACCCAGGGAAGCTTATTTTTGAGTCCATAAACGACTAATGAAAATAAAATCTTTGAATTTTTTATAATATTGTCATAATCGAATATTTATGCACAATTTTAGCATGGAATTAAAGACACCATCAAAATTTCAAAGAGGGATGTGAAACGTGATGGATGCCTGGTTGTACGTTTACATGGCTTTACCTCATTGACCTAAATCTAAGAGGCAAAGGAGGAAGGGGCAATAGAGGGCTATGGTTTGGGTAAAAGGGGAAAAAAAGAATAGGGATCAGGCCAGACAGGAGAATTAAGATAGAGCTAGGATAGGGTTTAGTATAGAAAGGTCCGAGGTTGGGGGGTGGGAAGCAAGGATAAAGTTTAGGTAAAGGTAGGACGGGATGGGGGATGAAAGGTTTT